>NC_073378.1:134310331-134610331 GCF_028641065.1 Leucoraja erinaceus | reverse complement strand
TTCAGCACCATCTCCAAGCCAACGATGATCTGTGCCATTGTCCTCTTGATCTCCACATCGAATCAGACGTTCTCTTGTTCTCTCCTTTGTTCTGCCTCTTATGCATGTTAACTTGACAATAGTTGCAGGAAAATGCTGGATGTAAAGCATTATTGAAACACTTGGTGAGGCGACAATTGGAGTATTGTTCAGAATTAATCACCCAGCTATAGGAAAGATGGTGTTAAACTGGAAGGAGTCCAGAGAAGATTTACGAGGATGTTGCCAGGACTTGTAGCCCTGAGTGGTTGGGCAGGCTAGAACTTTATTCTTTGGCGATTAGAAGGTTGAGGGGCAAAAACCTGCAGATGCCGATTCATAGAGGGAGTGCAGAGACGGTTCACCAGACTGATTCCTGGGATGTCAGGACTGTCTTATGAAGAAAGACTGGATAGACTTGGTTTATACTCTCTAGAATTTAGGAGATTGAGAGGGGATCTTATAGAAACTTACAAAATTCTTAAGGGGTTGGACAGGCTAGATGCAGGAAGATTGTTCCCGATGTTAGGGAAGTCCAGGACAAGGGGTCACAGCTTAAGGATAAGGGGGAAATCCTTTAAAACCGAGATGAGAAGAACTTTTTTCACACAGAGAGTGGTGAATCTCTGGAACTCTCTGCCACAGAGGGTAGTCGAGGCCAGTTCAGTGGCTATATTTAAGAGGGAGTTAGATGTGGCCCTTGTGGCTAAGGGGATCAGGGGGTATGGAGAGAAGGCAGGTACAGGATACTGAGTTGGATGATCAGCCATGATCATATTGAATGGCGGTGCAGGCTCGAAGGGCCGAATGGCCTACTCCTGCACCTAATTTCTATGTTTCTATACATAACTGGACACATAATGCTGGAATAACTCAGCAGGCTAGGGCAGCATCTCTGGAGAACATGGATAGGAGGCTTTTCAGGTCAAGACCCTTTCCAGTCTGAAGAAGGTAGTCGACTCAAAACGTCGCCTATCCATGTTTTCCCGGAGATGATTGGCAAAGGCAAGCTAGGCCAAAGGGGCTGCTTCCATGCTGTTTGACTATGACACTAGGGCACTTAGGATTCAATAACAAGACTGGCCAGAGTCAATATGGACTTATGAAAGGGAAATCACAAAATGCTGGAGTAACTTAGCGGGTCAGGCAGCATCACTGGAGAGAAGGAATAGGTGACGTTTCCCCATACCTTTTCTCCAGAGATGCTGCCTGACTCGCTGAGTTACTCCAGCATTTTGTGTCTACCTTCGATTTAAACTAGCATCTGCAGTTCTTTCCTACACAATCACATTTTATAATTTTTTGGGAATATTTTGAAGAAATAAGGAATGAATAACTGAGCAAACGAGTCGAGCTGGTGCATTTGGACTTTCAGAACGCCTTTAATTAGGTCAAGAGTCAAGAGGGTCAGGAGCTTTTAATTGTCATCTCTCCTCCGAACGGAACAAAGAAAATCAGAACCTGCTGCAGTTTTACTGGAACATTAACACAACAATGCAGCAAATATATTTAAAAAATAATAAACTATCTGTTATACTCGGCAACCAGACCATAATAGTGCAAGTCCAAGTACGTAGTGCAACAAATACAACGTTTTTCTATGTCTAAGGTTGTGCAGGATGGTTCACGAGCCTGCTGCTTGCTGGGAAGAAGCTGCTCCTGAACATGGAGATTGCAGTTCTCTCAGGCTCCTGAATCCTCTTCGCAATGACAGCAGCGAGAGGAAAGCGTGGCCTGGGTAGTGTGGGTCTTTGATGATATTAGCTGCCGTCTTGATGTAATGCTTCCTGTAGATCCCTTCGATGGTGAGGAGGTCATTGCCCCTGATGGAATTCCGCAGCTTCCTACGATGTTGGGCGCTTGAGTTAAGGGGCTGTCCCACTGTACGAGCTAATTCAAGAGCTCTCCCGAGTTAAAAAAAAAAAATCAAACTCGTGGTAAGCACGTAGAATGTACGTAGTGGGTACGTCGGAGCTCGGGACGTCTCTTAGCGGCTCGTAACGCTAACGGCAGGTACTCGGGGAAACGCGGTAAGCTCGTGAAGATTTTTCAACGTGTTGAAAAATGTCCACGAGAGCCCCGAGTACCTACAAGCGGCTATTACCGTAATTCTCCAAGTTCGAATCAGGGGAAACTCGGGATAACTCTTGAATGACCTCGTACAGTGGGACAGCCCCATTACCGAACCAAGCTGTAATGCAACTAGTCAGTAAGATCTCCACCGTACACCACGTCATGCCAAATCTCCGGACGTAGAGGCTGTGGCGAGCTTTCACTGTGATTTCATCAGTGTGTTGGGCCCAAAGTGCCACACAAGAAATTATTAAACCGAATTACGGAGAATGGAAATTGGAGATAACCTCCTGGCATTGCTTGATGAACAGAAAATTGACAATGGAAAAACTAAGTTATATGAGAGGCTATGATCAATTTAGTTTAGTTTCGAGATACAGCGCGGAAACAGGCCCTTCGGCCACTGGGTCCGCGCTGACCAGCGATCCCCACACATTAACACTATCCTACACCCACGAGGGACAATTTTTACATTTACCAAGCCAATTAACCTACAAACCTGCATGTCTTTGGAGTGTGGGAGGAAACCGAAGAATTAGGAGAGTATCCACGCAGGTCACAGGGGGAGAACGTACAAACTCCGTACTGGCAGCACCCGTAGTCGGGATGGAACCTGGGTCTCCGGCGCTACATTCGCTGTAAGGCAGCAACTCTACCGCTGCGCCACCGTGACCGCCTGCTGTAGAGGTCAATGCTGGAGCCACAGCAATTCAGATCTTCATCAATAGCGTAGGACAAGGGGGTGACATGCAATGTATTCAAATGTGTGAATGATGCCAGGCTAGGTGGCAGTGTAGGCTACGAGAAGGACACACAGGGGCCTTTGAGGTTTTAAGCACGCCAAATGAATGGGAAAGAAATTTGCAGATGGAATACGTGGAGAAATGCAAGGTTGAAAAAGTAAAACGCTGGTGTGCATGTAAATGGTGAGAGATTGAAGAATGTTGGCATAAAATGGGGGTGACTGTGTGCAACTCATTGAATGTTAACATGCCGATTAAAGGAGGTGACAGGATCTTTACCCCATGGGGAATCTTACTCCAATTATATAGACCCAAGGTCTTCTTATCGAGTCCACACACAAGATTAGAAATTGTTCAGCCAGAGCTGGACACAATTCTCGGCATCTGCATACAATGGTGTCTGTCTAGTGCTCGTGTGCTTGTTGTGCGTGGTGGTGGAAAGATTGGTGAAAACAGGGCCGCGAGGTGAACTTAGAGTCCCCTAGAGCCAAGGCAAGATCACATGTGGTTAGCGTGTAGGTCTGGCTTTCCTATCGAAGGGGTCAGGGATGATTCTGAGGAGCCACAGGATGTTCTGAAAGGGAAGGGTGAACAGCTAGAGGTTGTGACCCATGTTGTTACAAACAACACGGGCAGCAAGATGAACGAGGTTCGAAATGCTCCATTTCAGCTTTCAGATGCTAATGAGACATTGCAACACCGTGGTCAGCAGTGAACAAGCTGTGCTAGCTATTTGTTACACCTCTGCTTACCCAGAGGCCTAACAGTAGTCAAAGTTAAAACAGCATGCATCATTCACAGGGGATCAAGAATCTATGTTAATATGTCAGTAGTGACATAACTTTAGGTTTAAAATGCTGGAGAAACTCAGCGGGTGTGGCAGTATCTATGGCGAGAAGGAATAGGCGACGTTTCAGGTCGAGACCCTTCTTCAGACTGATGTCGAGGGGGGTCCTGGGAAAAGAAAGGAAGAGGTGGATACAGTAGGCTGTGGGGGAGAGCTGGGAAGGGGAGGGGAAGGAAGGAAAAAGGAAGGACTTCCTGAAATTGGAAAAGTCAATGTTCATACCAATGGGGTGTAAACTACCCAAGCGGAATATGAGGTGCTGCTCCTCCAATTTGCGGTGGGACTCACTCTGGCCATGGAGGAGGCCCAGGACAGAAAGGACGGATTTGGAACGGGAGGGGGAGTTGAAGTGCTGAGCCACCGGGAGATCAGGTTGGTTATTGCGAACAGAGCAGAGGTGTTGGGTGAAGCGATCGCCAAGCCTACTCTTGGTCTCACCGATGAAGGAAAGTTGTTGGGCAAAGCAAACCTAACTTTAGGTTTAGGTGCATTATTGTCAGCAGTACCAAGATAGAGTGAAAAGATTTGTTTTGCATGCTATCCAAACAGATCATATACATGTTCAGAAATACAATCAAATCAAACTTGTACAATAGGCATAGTGCAGAATATCGTTCTCAGCATTGTAGCCCACCAGTTCCATTTACAAAGTCCAATGTCCATAATGGGGTAGAGGTGAATCGGACAGTACCATAGCTTATCGAAGGACCGTTCAGAAGCCTGATAGCAGAGGGAAAGTTGTTCCTGCCGACAGTAGGTGGTGCGCTCTTTCAAGCTTCTGTACCTTCTGCTGAACTAGAGCAGGGAGAAGAAGGGATGAACGGGGTGGAGCAAGCCTTTGATTATGTTGGCTGCTTTCCTGAGGCAGTGGAAAGTGTAGATAGATAGTGGGAAGTCTGGTCTGTGTGATGGACTGGGCTACATCTACAACTTGGGCAGAGCTGTTCCCAAACTGTGATGCATCCCGACAGTATGCTTTCTGTGGTGCATCTGCAACATGTCCAAGGTTATCCATTTTGGTGGCAAAAACGGGAAAGCAGACTATTATCTAAATTGTGGCCGATTGGGAAATGGGGAGATGCAGCGAGACCTGGGTGTCATGGTACACCAGTCATTGAAAGTAGGCATGCAGGTGCAGCAGGCAGTGAAGAAAGCGAATGGTATGTTGGCTTTCATAGCAAAAGGATTTGAGTATAGGAGCAGGGAGGTTCTACTGCAGTTGTACAGGGTCTTGGTGAGACCACACCTGGAGTATTGCGTACAGTTTTGGTCTCCAAATCTGAGGAAGGACATTATTGCCATAGACGGAGTGCAGAGAAAGGTTCACCAAACTGATTCCTGGGATGTCAGGACTGTCTTATGAAGAAAGACTGGATAGACTTGGTTTATACTCTCTAGAATTTAGGAGATTGAGAGGGGATCTTATAGAAACTTACAAAATTCTTAAGGGGTTGGACAGGCTAGATGCAGGAAGATTGTCCCGATGTTGGGGAAGTCCAGGACAAGGGGTCACAGCTTAAGGACAAGGGGGAAATCCTTTAAAACTGAGATGAGAAGAACTTTTTTCACACAGAGAGTGGTGAATCTCTGGAACTCTCTGCCACAGAGGGTAGTTGAGGCCGTTCATTGGCTATATTTAAGAGGGAGTTAGATGTGGCCCTTGTAGGCTAAGGGGATCAGACGGTATGGAGAGAAGGCAGGTACGGGATACTGAGTTGGATGATCAGCCATGATCATATTGAATGGCCGTAGGCTCCAAGGGCCGAATGGCCTACTCCTGCACCTAATTTCTATGTTGCTATGTCAATTAGACTGAAGAATATCAAGTCCAAGTTCAAGTTACATTTATTATCACCTACACCAATTGGTGCAGTGAAATTTGAATTACCATGCAGCCACATAAATAACATAAGTACAAAACTATCGAATTTAACATAAACATCCCCCACAGCGGAATCAAGGTTTACAAAAAATGTTAACTACATTGCCATCCAAATTGTTAATGGAGATAACAAACAACGGACACAGCACCAACCCCTGCGGCACAGTCACTAGACCCCAGCGGTCACTAGACTCCAATTGGAAAAACAATCCTCGACAACCACCCTGGAATACTTCTTCCAAGCGAATTGTGAATCCAATTGGCTAGTTCACTTTGGATTCCATGTGATCCAACCTTCAAGACTAGCCTACCATGCAGGACCTTGTCCAAGGCTTTGCTGAAATTCACATACACACTCACTGAGACAAACAGATTTGAAAGGAGCAATTGTGGGATGGAAAATTGAAATCATGTCTGATACTGAAATATAAGAAAAGAAAATTGACAAGAGAGAGAGAAAGAAAGAATATTTTTTCCCTAATTAAGTCTGAAGTAATCACTCCAAGACACTTTTACAAATCCTCATCTTGCTGTCAACTAAGAAGGTTTATTCTGAATCTCTCAGAAATAACCCCATCACTTCACAGGAAGTGCGGTGTCATGAGAAAATAAACACATGTAGGCAGCTACTATTTTACACACAACAGGATCTCACCATCCACAGTGTGATGATTAACTAGTCTTTATTTTGGCAGTGCCATTGAAAGGTGACATTTTGGCTATCAGAATTTGCTTTTAGTCTTACAAATTAGAAAAAAACGATCCATTTTGAAGAGGCAGGAAGTCTCCCGTTTAACAATGCAGCGCTCCTCGGTCAGCTAGATGAACTCGGCGGCAGATGGAATTTATTCTTGATAAATGTGAAGTAGCGAATTTTGGATCTTCTAATTCATAAGTTCATGTCATAGGAGCCGAATTAAACCATTCGGACCATCAAGTCTACTCTGCCATTCAATCATGGTTGCTCTATCCTTCCCTCTCAACCCCATTCTCCGAGCCTTCTCCTGAAAACGCCAATATCTGGCAATTACTGGCAAGACGTATTTAATAAACAGCAGAGACCTTAGTTGATGTACAGAGGTCGTTTGGATGGAAGCTCTTTGCTCCCTGAAAATGTCAATAAAAGTGGGTGGGATAGTAATGAAGGCATTCAAGCTTGTTTGCTTGAGTTTGAGAACTGGGACATTGGAGATGCACAAAACAAAACGTGTAGGAAGGAACTGCAGATGCCGGTTTAAACCAAAGATAGGCACAACATGCTGGAGTAACTCAGCAGGACAGGCAGCATCTCTGGAGAAAAATAATTGGTCAAGGCCCTTCATCAGCTACTCCAGCTTTTTGTGTCTATCTGCAGATGTACAAGACATTGGTTGGACCACACTTGGAACACTTCTGGTCACCACACTACGTAAATAATGTTGTAGAGGAAGAAAGGGAGTTACATTTATACCAAGCCAATTAATCCACAAACCTGTACGTCTTTGAAGTATGGGAGGAAACCAAAGATCTCGGAGAAAACCCATGCAGGTCACAGGGAGAAGGTACAAACTTAGTACTCAGAGAAGCACCCGTAATCCAGATCGAACCCAGGTCTCTGGCGCTGTAAGGCAGTAGCTCTAATGCTTTGCCACCGTGTGATACAGTATATAAACACACTTGACACTCTCCAGTTCAACTTGGCATCATATTCGGCACAGACATTGTGGGCCAACGGGCCTGTTCCTGTACTGTACTATTCTATGCTCTATGCAAACAAATCAAAAATTACCCTCGTTCATTCCTGTGTTGCTCACCATAGATGAGAGGGAAACTTTGAGATATCTGTCTGATTATTGCCTCCTCTACTCTTCCTCACCCCCCTCATACCCTCCCCAATGCAATATCCGCACACAGCGACCACTCCATCTTCGGACAGAACACTGGAAGGAGATACAGTGTATTCAGACCCCTTCAATTTTTCCACATGTTGTTACGTTACAGCCTTATTCTAAAAGGGATTACATTCTTTTTTTTTACCATCAATCTACACACAATACCCCATAATAAAAAAAGTGAAAACAGGTGCTTAGAAATGTTTGCAAAGTAATTAAAAAGAAATAACTGAAATATCACATTTACATAAGTATTCAGACCCTTTACTCAGTACTTTGTTGAGGCACCTTTGGCAGCGATTACAGCCTCAAGTCTTCTTGGGTATGACGCTACAAGCTTGGCACACCTGTATTTGGGTAATTTCTCCCATTCTTCTCTGCAGATCCTCTCAAGCTCTGTCAGGTTGGATGGGGAGCGTTGATGCACAGCTATTTTCAGGTCCCTCCAGAGATATTCGATCGGGTTCAAGTCCGGGCTCTGGCTGGGCCACTCAAGGACATTCACAGACTTGTCACAAAGCCACTCCTGCGTTGTTTTGGCTGCGTGCTTAGGGTCGTTGTCCTGTTGGAAAGGTGAAACTCCGCTCCAGTCTGAGGTCCAGAACGCTCTGGTGCAGGTTTTCATCAAGGATCTCTCTGTACTTTGCTCCGTTCATCTTTCCCTCGATCCTGACTAGTCGCACAGTTCCTGCCGCTGAAAAACATCCCCACAGCATGATGCTGCTACCACCATGCTTCACCATAGGTATGGTATTGGCCAGGTGATGAGAGGTGTCTGGTTTCCTCCAGGCGTGACGCTTGGCATTCAGGCCAAAGAGTTCAATCTTGGTTTCATCAGACCAGAGAATCTTGTTTAGGTGTCTTTTGGCAAACTCCAAGCGGGCTGTCATGTGCCTTTTACTGAGGAGTGGCTTCCGTCTGGTCACTCTACCATAAAGGCCTGATTGGTGGAGTGCTACAGATATTGTTGTCCTTCTGGAAGGTTCTCCCATCTCCACAGAGGAACTCTGTAGCTCAGTCAGAGTGAACATCGGGTTCTTGGTCACCTCCCCGACCAAGGCCCTTCTCCCCCAATTGCTCAGTTTGGCCGGGTGGCCAGCTCTATGAAGAGTCCTGATGGTTCCAAAGTTCTTCTATTTAAGAATGACGGACGCCACTGTGCTCTTTGGGACCTGCAATGCTGAAGAAATTGTTTTATACCCTTCCCAGACCCGTGTCTCGACACAATCCTGTCCCGGAGGTCTACGGACAATTCCTTCATCTTCATGGCTTGCTTTTTGCTCTGACATGCACTGTCAACTGTGGGACCTTATATAGACAGGTGTGTGCCTTTCCAAATCATGTACAATCAATTTAATTTACCACTGGTGGACTCCAATCAGGTTGTAGAAACATCTCAAGGATAATCAATGGAAACTGGGTGAACACAAGCTCAATTTTGAGTGTCATAGCAAAGGGTCTGAATACTTACGTAAATGTGATATTTCAGTTATTTATTTCTAATTACTTTGCAAAAATGTTTAAACACCTGTTTTCGCTTTTATATTATGAGATATTGCGTGTAGATTGATGATTAAAAAAATAATTTAATCCATTTTAGAATAAGGTTGTAACATAACAAAATGTGGAAAAAGTGAAGGGGTCTGAATACTTTCTGTTCGATGACGTTGAGCTTGGCGGTGGTAAGGCCTTCAGCGTTGAGCTGCAGTAGCACGAAACCTAGATAGTTGGCGGCATTTAACGGTGCCGCCTGGCCTGGGGGGGCACGGCTTTTTGCGGTCTGCAGACGCGGTAAAGACATCGGTTTCGCTTTGTGGGCTTATGAGCATGTAAGCTACCCATGGAGGAGGCCACATAGAGGATGTCTTTGTCTCCCCACATAGTCACCAGTTGCCGCAAACACCGGCCACCGAATGGTGAACAAGGTCTGATTGACCTGGACTATGACACGATGGCCTGGCTCGCCTCAACGGAACTGTAGGTCTAAAAGACACACAACAGAAGAAGAGGAATACTTTCTGAATGCACTGTAAAAAGAAAATTTAAAGCTAGCACCAGAATCCTAGTGGGATAATACAGAGCTTGAACGAGAATGAAAGCAGGCAAGTGAGAAAAGATAGGAATACAAATACATTGCAAAACTCCTGGCCACCCATATGTTTACTGAAGAGCCCAGGCTCAATAGCATGACAGCATTTCAGGGAACATTTTACAATGTGCCTACTTGCCAGCACCATTCTGCCAAACTTTCTGGCTCCGACAGAAGACGTTACAATGCTTCCAAACAAAGCAGTCAAGAATAACTTCCCAGTTCTCAATATTATAAACTATACAAGGTTTTTATTTTAAGTACCAGACCTTACAATTGCTATTTTCACTCTGAAGTCTCAAAGGACAATGTTGAATGAAATTGTGAAGTTGGCATGTTCCAAGGTACATCTTTTCCCTAAATTATTCACCACCTTAAACGGGCACATAAGTTAATTATGTGTGAAAGCAGGTTAGTTAGCTAGCTTTGAGTAAAACCTAGAAACATTCAATATTCCTCTGTGTTTTAAAAGGTATTTGGACAGTTTAACTGCTGAAAGGTTGGCTCCATTCTGACTGCAGTGGGTACAGATTCAATGTAATTAAATCCAGCCTTCGCTAACAGCCCAGAATGAGCTGCCACTTCCCAGGATTCTCTCAAGACAAGGAAAGAAGTATTTTAGCAAATGAATCCTACACTCAGGTAATGTGCAGCCTGACGGTCACTGCAAACAACCTCCACTTTGGATTTTGAAAAATCCAAATCAATGATGATACTGGAGCAGAGGGAGAGCAGGACATGTTTTGCTACTTTTGTTGGCATCACGGTAGCGTCAGAGACCAGGGTTCGATCCTGGCTACACGTGCCTGTACGGAGTTTGTACCTTCTTCCCATGGGTTTTCCCCAGGTGCTCCGGTTTCCACCCACTCTCCAAAGACATACAGGTTTGTATTTTTATTGGCTTGGTAAAATTGTAAATTGTCCCTATTGCGTGTAGAACAGTGTTAGTGTGTGGGGATCGCTGGTCGGCACGGACTCGGTGGGCTCAGTGTTTCTGTGTTGTATCTCAAAACTAACCTAAACGATGAGAGGGATAGACAGAGTTGACGTGGAAAAGTTTTTCCCACCGAGAGTAGGGAAGATTCAAACAAGAGGACATGACTTGAGAATTAAGGGACAGAAGTTTAGGGGTAACATGAGGGGGAACTTCTTTACTCAGAGAGTGATAGCTGTGTGGAATGAGCTTCCAGTGGAAGTAATTGTAATTGTAATTTGTAATTTATTTATTTAGGGGACAGTGCATATTAATAAACATTTACAGGGTAATATGCAAGATTGTAGCCAGTAGCTAATTTCCATCTTTAGTCCCTCTGGAAAACAAGGTAAACACATCACAACACAATCAATCAATATGAAAAGAGACAAAACAAAAATCAAATACAAAACAAAACAAACAATAAGGTAAAAAAGTAACAATAAAAGAGTACCACAGGATAATTTTAAGGTATATTATGATTGCAGTTTTGATTTTGCAGTAACCATGTTTTTAGATGTTTGGTAAATGAAGTAAGGGTCGGCAGATCCCATATGACGCATGGTATCGCGTTCCAGGTCTGCGACGCTCCATATGAAAATACTGACTGCCCAAAGACACTTTTCCTAAACGGGACTATACAATCACCCCTGGAGGCTGCTCTAGTCGACCTATTTGTGTTTTTCTTTATGAAGTCCTTTAACGGAGGTGGGGCTAGTCCACGGAAGATTTTGTAAACCAAAATTGAGTGCGAATATTTTAGTCCGAAGTGGTGGAGGCAGGTTCGATTTTATCACTTAAAAATAAATTGGATAGTTATATGGACGGGAAAGGAATGGAGGGTTATGGTTCGAGTGCAGGTAGATGGGACTAGGGGAGAATAAGTGTTCGGCCCGGACTAGAAGGGCCGAGATGGCCGGTTTCCGTGCTGCAATTGTTATATGGTTATATGGTAAACTACACACAGGTTAGTTAGCTGTCGAACAAAGCACAATTTATCTCTTCACGGTACCCCACACTGTACCACCAACATTTGCATTTCCTAAACTAGCTAACATGGTGACCTTTGTGTGCATGAGGCAATTACTGTTGCAATTACGGGCAATATCCTGGGGCTCATCACTTGGTGTTGTGCTCAGCCTTCCTAAAGGCATTTAACACACACTGCACAGCTAGAAAACAAGCAGAATTTTATTCAGGAAACTGAACTCAATATCCAACCCTTCCCATAAAGCTGCTGCTCCTCAATGTGTAAAACGTAGAGCAAAATTACAGTTTGTTAATACGTTACATTTTAAAATTGTTCATAAATCTGCCTAGGTTGCAACTAAGGACTTTAGGCTTTTGTTTGCACTAATATTGTGTTTTTTAAAGTTATTGAACTTTCTTTTCTTGAGTTTTTTTTTAAAAAGAGATACATCATGAAAGCAGGCCCTTCGGCCCACCGAGTCCATACCGACCAGCAATCACCGGTACACTAGTCTATTCTACACACGAAGGACAATTTACCCAAGCCAAGTAACCTACTAACCTGCACGTCTTTGGAGTGTGGGAGGAAACCGTGAGCACCCAGAGAAAACCCACACAGTCACAAGGAGAAAGTACAAACCCCATGCAGACAGCACTCATAGTCAGGATCGAATCCGGATCTCTGGCGCTGTGAGGTAGCAACTCTACCGCTGTGCCACTGTGCTGTGTTATCTATGAGTACCGTGGTTACAGATCTGTTATGCTGTGGCAAGTAAGAGTGATTTTGGTGCATATACATTAAAACAATTAAATAATACATTAACTAATAAATGTAGACAATTAATACTTTTGACTTGAAATTTTCAGAGACATCGGCTATTTGCTCACTGAACATCACTGATGTTCATTTCAAATATCACTGACAATTATATCCAATGTCATAATTTACTGATCTAGATTTGAATCTACTGTACTGTAGATGAAACCTTATCTACTGTATCCGCTGTTTCAGGTGCGGACTCCTGTATATCGGCGAGACCAAACGCAGGCTCAGCGATCGTTTCACTGAAACACCTCCGCTCAGCCCGCCTAAACCTACCTGATCTCCCGGTTGCTCAGCACTTCAACTCCCCCTCCCATTCGCACACTGACCTTTCTGTCCTGGGCCTCCTCCATTGTCAGAGTGAGGCCCAGCGCAAATTGAGGGAACAGCACATCATATATCGCTTGGGCAGTTTACACCCCAGCGGTATGAACATTGACTTCTCTAACTTCAAATACCCTTGCTTTCCCTCTGTCTCCATCCCCTCCCCCGTTCTCCCACCAGTCTTAAGGGCCTGTCCCACTGTACAAGGTAATTCAAGAGCTCTCCAGAGTTTAAAAAAAAATCAAACTCGCGGTAAGCACGTAGAATGTACGTAGCGGGTACGTCGGAGCTCGGGGACGTCTCTTAGCGGCTCGTAACGCTAACGGCAGGTACTCGGGAAACACGGTAAGCTCGTGAAGATTTCTCAACGTGTTAAAAAATGTCCATGAGAGTCCCGAGTACCTACAAGCGGCTATTACCGTAATTCTCCGAGTTCGAATCAGGGGAAACTCGGGAGAACTCTTGAATTACCTCGTACGGTGGGACAGGCCCTTTACTGTCTCCGATTACATTTTATCTCTGTACCGCCCAACCCCCTGACTTCACTGAAGATCTCGACCCGAAACGTCACCCATCCCTTCTCTCCAGAGATGCTGCCTGACCCACTGAGTTAACTCCTGCATTTTGTGTCTACCTTCGATTTAAACCAGCATCTGCCGTTCTTTCCTACGTAGATCTGAATCTAGCTTCTTTCATACATTCCCTCAAATCCTCGTTAAGCATGTCTTGTCACAGAACCCATATTCTGCACCCTTGCACAATCACATCCAGCCTCCTGGCCTCTTCCTCATATCAACTGAGTACTCTCCATCCTCCTCTCCTTCAAAACTACCATTGTTCCTTCAAGAAATACCCACTCTTCAAAAATGTTTTGTGCGCCATCACCATTGAAATATGTGAACACTCTGCCCAAACCTGTAACCTAATTTCTGAGTTTCTATCCCTGCCTCAAGTAATTACGGGGGACAGCGATGAGGAGAGAGAAGATCAGGGCCACAACAATCCATGTAACAAAGGTAATCTTATCTAAATAATTTGATTGAGATTTATGAGGAGGTAACATAGATTCATTGCGTCATACAGCATAGAACAGGCCCTTCTCCCCCACTTGCCTATGCTTGCAAAGATGTCCCTTCTACGCTAGTCCATCCTGCCCACATTTGACACTTTTCCTACTTGCGTACCTGTCCATATGACTATTAAATGGTGTTATGGTACCATCTCCTCAGGCAGCTCCTTCCATAAACCCACCACCCTCTGCGTAGAAAAAATGCCTCGCAGGTTCCTATTAAAACTTTCCTCTCTCACCTTAAACTTTTGTCCTCTGGTTCTCGATTGCCTGACTAGTTAAAATATTGTGCATTCACACTATTTATGATTTCATACATCTCTATTAGGGAAGAGCAGTAGATGGTGTCACTTGAGACTTTACAAATTTAGCATTTGACAAGATCCTGCATGATTCAGGAACGACTAGATTCAGGAATAACGCCTTCCACACAGTTATCAGCCTACTGAACGAACGGTCCTTCCATAAGCTAAGGGTGTAGTCCCCATCTCCAAGTATGGGATCCAAGACGAGCTGGCTAATTGGATCAAAAACTGGCTTGGTGACGGGAGGCAGAGGGTATTGGTAGAAGGATGGCTCTTTTCTGATGGGAACTCTGCAACTAGTGGTACACCACTATAGATTAGTGCTGGGGCCAATGCAGTTTGTGATATACATCAACGACTGGATGGCAATGTAAAAGGTAGGCTTGGTAAGTTTGCGGATGAGATGAAAATTGTTGGTGTGTCTAAAGCTACTGCTGGATATATACCAAATGGAAAGTTGAAACTTTCTGGAAGTGATTGTTGCAACAGTTTCTTGGCCTGCCTCTCAGTAAACCATCCAATACTCTGCTGCCAGCATCCTAATTCATAACAAGTACAACTTGCCCACCACCTCATTAATCTGCATTGCCTCTACTTTAAATTCTCATGCCTGTTTTCAAATCACTCTGTGGTCTCACTCCTCCCTGTCTGTGGTCTCTCTGCTTCTCCTGTTCTAGCCTCAAACATTCCCCATTTAAAATACTCCACAGCCAGCCATGCCTTCAGCTCCCGAGGCCACAAACACCGCTTCTCTCTTTAACTCTATTATGGTAGCAAAAAAAACAACAATCCACTGGAGGAACTCAGCATGTCAGGCAGCATCTGTGGAGGGAAGTGGATGGATGACATTTTGAGCATAGGTTCACAAAGTTAATTCCCGGGATGGCGCGACTGTTAAATGCTGAGAGAATGGAGCGGCTGGGCTTGTATACTCTGGAATTTAGAAGGATGAGAGGGAATTTTATTGAAACCTATTGTCTAGAGTCGGGACCCTTCATTTGTGACCCCTACAGATGAAACCGGCGACACAGTGGCATAGCTGGTAGAGTCAGAGACCCAGAATCAATCCTGACGTTGTGTACTATCCGTGTGGAGTTTGCACATTCTCTGTGCCATTGAGTAGGTTTCTTCCGAGTGATCCGGTTTAGACAATAGACAATAGGTGCAGGAGTAGGCCATTTGGCCCTTCAAGCCAGCACGGCCATTCAATGTGATCATGGCTGATCATCCCCAATCAGGACCCCGTTCCTGCCTTCTCCCCATATCCCCTGACTCCGCTATCATTTAGAGCCCTATCTAGCTCTCTCTTGAAAGTATCCAGAGAACCGGCCTCCACCGCCCTCTGGGGCAGAGAATTCCACAGACTCACAAGTCTATGTGAAAAAGTGTTTCCTCATCTCCGTTCTAAATGGCTTACCCCTTACTCTTAAACTGTGGCCCCTGGTTCTGGACTCCCCCAACATCGGGAACATGTTTCCTGCCTCTAGCGTGTCGAAACCCTTAATAATCTTACAGTTTGAAGAAGGGTTTCGGCCTGAAACGCTGCCTATTTCCTTCGCTCCATAGATGCTGCTGCACCCGCTGAGATTCTCCAGCATTTTTGTGTACCTTAATAATCTTAGGTTTCAATAAGATCCCCTCTCTTCCTTCCAAACTCCAGCGTATACAAGCCCAGCCGCTCCATTCTCTCCCGCCATCCCGGGAATTAACCTTGTAAACCTATGCTGCACTCCCTCAATAGCAAGAATGTTCTTCCTCAAATTAGGGGACCAAAACTGCACACAATATTCCAGGTGTGGTCTCACTAGGGCCCTGTACAACTGCAGAAGGACCTCTTTGCTCCTATACTCAACTCCTCTTGTTATGAAGTCCAACATGTCATTCGCTTTCTTCACTGCCTGCTGTACCTGCATGCTTACTTTCATTGACTGATGAACAAGGACCCCCCAGATCCCGTTGTACTTCCCCTTTTCCCAACTTGACACCATTTAGATAATAATCTGCCTTCCTGTTTTTGCTACCAAAGTGGATAACCTCACATTCATCCACATTAAAACTGTATCTGCCATGCATCTGCCCACTCACCCAACCTGTCCAAGTCACCCTGCATTCTCATAGCATCCTCCTCACAGTTCACACTGCCACCCAGCTTTGTGTCATCTGCAAATTTGCTAATGTTACTTTGAATCTTTCATCTAAATCATTGATGTATATTGTAAATAGCTGCAGTCCCAGCACCGAGCCTTGCGGTACCCCACTAGTCACTGCCTGCCATTCTGAAAGGGACCCGTTAATCCCTACTCTTTGTTTTCTGTCTGCCAGCCAATTTTCAGCGCTCTACCCCCAATACATGTGCCCTAATTTTGCCCACTAATCTCCTATGTGGGACCTTATTGAATGGTTTCCTCCCACATCCGAAAGACGTGTGGTGTTTGTATGTTAATTGGCCATTGTAAATTGCCCTTAATATATAGGGAAAATGGGATAACATAGAACTGGTGTGAATGAGTAATCTATGGGTGGCATGGAGCTGGTGGGCCATTTCTATGTTGTATCTCGAAACTAAAGAGTGGCCCCGCCCTGAAACGCCTGCTCAGATGAAGGGTCCCGACCCAAAACGTTGACCATTCATTTCCCTTGATCTGCTGAGTTCCTGCAGCAGAACACGGTGAAAGACGCTCTTTGGTCTGCCCGAGCTTTGTTGACCTCCCAGCGAAGCGAGATGTCCGTCGGGGAATGTTGCTGACTGGCCCGCTGCAGAGGTACGTGCTGAGGAACGCACTGAAGCTCGGTGCAGCCAACGCCAAGGCTCAGTGGGGGAGGACCACAGTCTAGGGCCCTTCCGCTGCTGGACATGGGGGGCAGGGTGTGGTGGGGACACCCCTCAAAAATAAGGGAAGGGATTCCACGCCAGTGGGCCACATGAGTGGCAAGGGTGGGGGATATATTTGTGTAAGCAGTGTATGTACAGCCTCCAAGAATGCTGGATGGAGTTTTGTAAGGATCATGTATTGCGTATATTTATTACTCGAATAAAGTATATATTGACATTTTTTTAAATTGCTCAAGTAAAATAAACCCACTGCTGATGGTTAAACAAGATTGTTTGTTCTCCATATTGCAGCATCTGCAGGCTCTTGTGTCTTCAAAAACGTAACGTGCTCTCTGAAAGCCAGCTAGCTTATGCTCATCTACACTGATAGATCTTTATACGACTTACTCAAGCTTCAATTACTAAAGCTCCACATTTAAGGATACTAAAATGTTGTAAACAAAATGCACATGCCTTCCAGACTTCTTGTACAGTAAAAAATAGTTATAAAACAGAAAAGCTTTAGACGACTTCTCAACCGGCAGATCTGCTGATGCTGCAAATCTCAGGTCATTTTCTCTGCACCATTTGATTGACTAAAGAAATGATTCATCTGCTTTTAAATCTCACTGCAGAATTCCACTGTCAAAAACCCTAACAACTCGTCGATGCTGGGAGTAATATTTACTTAGTCTATATCACAATTAATTTAGTTTAGAGACACAGCATGGAAACAGGCCCTTCAGCCCACTGAGTCCGCGCTGACCAGCAGTCCCCGCACACTGGTTCTATCCTCCGCATTAGGAGCAATTTATAGAAGCCAATTAACCTACAAACCTGCACGTCTTTGGAGCGTGGGAGGAAACTGGAGCACCCGGAGAAAACCCACGCAGGTCACAGGGAGAGTCCAAACTCCGTACAGACAGCGCCCGTAGTCAGGATCGAACCCGGGTCTCTGGCACTATGAGGCAGCGACTCTACTATTGCACCACCGTACCACTCTGTGATGTTGTTCTCAGCCCATCCACCATTACAAAATAGCTTCTGCTCTGTCCCACTTTAAAACTCTAACACAGATCCCAATGTGTGGATATCTGCATTCAGGATAATCTAACATTCAATATGTGTCTTTATAACCGCACTAAGCATTGAATCTATCAGGCAAGACATTCATATTGCATTCATTTGGATTGTTAAAATTATTCGCAGGCGATGTTGAAGATGTTAATCTGCCATATATGGGTGTTGTGTTTGCAGAGAATATCGAGAGCTGCACAACACTAAAATGCGATCCACGAGGTGGGAACAGCAGTGAGAGGAATTTGGAAGTGATAAATTAACATCACGCAAGAAGATCTGGCAAACTGATGTGTTTTCCCCGTATCGTTCTACACAAGTACCACCAAATAAATGAATGCTTGAGACAAACCTTCAATGCTATTGATATAAATTGGCAATAAAACACCATCAAATACACACAAGATAAAAGCCTTCAACTTTGGAAAAGTAGCAAATTTCTCTTGTATGAAAAAAGACAATCAAATACTTTATTGTCAACGTAGAAGAATTAATCAGCTGTTATCAGTGTCTGGGTTACATCCAGAGGAGAATCTCTGACCAGGACTATTAAATCCATAACTGGTTAGGTCGCTCGGATAGTTTGAAGAGCAATCTTTCAAAGAGAAAGGGAAACAACAAAACCATAACTAACAGCCTTACCTGGTTATTTATCACTGTGTGCCCAGAGAAAAATGGAGTACAGCTCAAACACCACCATAATATCAAATAAACTCATCGCTCAACCGCTAGATCTTGACCTTGAGGTCCATCTGCAACTGGCTTCTGAACTTCCTGACTTGCAGACCTCATTCAAATAGAATTGTCGGAACATTTCTTCCACCCTGACCCTCAACGCTGGTGCCTGCCTCTCTAGACTGAGTGCTCGGTATCGCACTCTTCTCCCTGTACAGCCTTGACTGTGTGGCCAAGTACACTGACGACGAGGACACCAGTATTGCTGGCTGGATCGACAACGACAACGAGACGAAGTATAAAGACCATGAACCTTGTGACAAGATGGCAGAGCAACAACCTAGTTACATAGACATGGAAACGTAGAAAATAGGTGCAGGAGTAGGCCATTCGGCCCTTCGAGCCTGCACCGTCATTCAATATGATCATGGCTGGTCATCCAACTCAGTATCCCATCCCTGCCTTCTCTCCATACCCCCTGATCCCCTTAGCCACAAGGGCCACATCTAACTCCCTCTTAAATATAGCCAATGAACTGGCCTCAACTACCTTCTGTGACAGACAATTCCACAGATTCACCACTCTCTGTGTAAAAAATGATTTAGTTGACCTAAACAAGGGTGTCTGGGGTGGGGGGGTGGGGGGGTGGGACAAGATGGGTGAACACAATCCTACCCTCATCAAAGGAGCTGCTATTAAGACAGTTGAAAACCTTAAGTTCCTAGTCGTGAAAATATCCAATAAACTGACCTGATCCCTTCACACAGATGAGGCGAGTCACACAGATGAAGTGGTTAAAAAATGCACCTCACCGTATTTCTTTCTTAGGCATCCGAGACTATTCGGCAAGTCCACAAGAATTGTCCCGAACTTCTACAGGTGTGCTAACAGCAAGACAAACCTTAACCAGAGTTTAATTCAGTTAGTAGCAAATCAGAAAAGCTACGCTCAGATTGAGGGTTTACACACAAGGTCTAGGCATACCTGAATATTTCAGATACTGACTACACATTTCCAACAAGCCCCGCTTTCATTTCAGATTCTTCCATTGCTCTCATATAAAAACACAGCAATATGGATTTTTCCAGTCCAAAAAACTCAACTACTAAATGGCTGTTTCAGCTGCGGTAATTTGCTGGAAGATTTGTGCAATTTGTATGCATGCAGGAGACAGTCAGGGTTACAGCTGGACGAGCTGACAGGTCTGAAGAGGTAGACATCACACACACACACAACACTGTTCTGCACACAATAAGAAGGCTGTTTCACAGTTCACTGCACACATTTACCATGTTTACTTTGGTTACTTGCTCGCACCCTGGAATCCATTTATTACCCGAAAAGTAGTTTCCAACAATGCAATTTCCAGCTCCAGAAGGATGCTGTGAAGCTTAAAGCAGTTAATAAATTGTTCTTTTCATTTTTGCTCAGGATTAGCACCCAAAACAAAAATCAATTTAACTCCGTAGATTTGCGATTAGGTTGAAAAGGCAACAAAATTAGCTTATTATTATCCTTGAGAATCTGATGTCCCATCTAAGAGTCAGCAATCCCAACAGTGCCCTCTTCAACTAGCCAGTTATGGAGAACAGAAAAGAATTGAAAAGCAGATCACCAAATGTTTCATGCTTGCAGGTGGCATTTGCTTCCACCCGCAGCCACTTTGTCGCATATTATTATGAGAAAAAAAATGAACAACTTGAGAAATAGAGACTTTCTGGATCGAAGTGGCTGCTTTTTACTTTGTCTGCTGGTGTGAATCAGCAGGTCAGACAGTAGACAGGAGGCAAAGGAACAATTGACGTTTCAGGCCGAGATCTTGCATAAACATCTACCTCCCTTTGAATCCACAGGTAGGGCTGATCCATTGAATTCCTCCAGCAGTGTATTTGTTACTCCCTTTTAGGGGCGATCAGATTCTCAACAATATCACGCTAATCATCAACCTGCACATAATCCATATCCCTCCATTCCATGCATATCCGTGCGCCTGTAAAAAGGTCTCTTAAAATCCACTATTGCATCCGCCTCAACCTCCACCCCTAGCAGTGCCTTTCAGGTCCCCACCACTGTGTGTAAAAAAATGTACCCCACACATTTCCTTTAAACTTTGCACCTCTCACCTTAATGCTTTGCCCTCTAGTATTTGACATTTCCGCCCTGGGAAAAAGATTCTGACCGTCTAGATAGATCTAAGCCTCTCATAATTTTATATACTTACAACAGGTCTTCCCGTAAATACAACCATTGAGATTTTTGACTTTGGGGAATTAGAGGATAGTTGGGGATTAAACCCCTGTCCCAAGGTACGAGTTCATTCCAAGAGCTCTCCCCTGAGTTTGCCCTGATTCGAACTCGGAGATTTACGGTAATGGCCACTCATCGATACTCGGGGCTCTCGTGGACATTTTTCAACATGTTGAAAAATCTTCACGAGTCTTCCCGTGCTTACCTGCCATTAGCGAGTCTTCCCGAGTACCTGCCGTTAGCGTTACGAGCCGCTAAGAGACATCCCCAAGCTCCGACGTACCCGCTACGTTCATTCTACGTGCTTACCACGAGTTTGATTTTTTTTTAAAACTCGGGAGAGCTCTTGTACTCGTAATGCACTTGTACATGTCCCACTTGTACTGAATGAACTCGTACAGTGGGACAGGGCCATTAGATTTTGCACCTAGGGCTAAAGGAATCAAGGGATATTGTGAAAAAGCAGGAACAGGGTACTGATTTTAGATGATCAGCCATGATCATATTGAATGGCGGTGCTGTCTCGATGGGCCAAATGGCCTACTCCAACACCTATTTTTTTTTCTATGAATGAAATGATGTGCATCATATAAAAGAAGTTCTCTCCTCACCATAACGTTCTTGGTACACTTAGCTCATCTTTCTATCTCTCCTTAAGGCATCAACATTTGCTGTACTCCAGTGGCTCAGCACTTCAACTCCCCCTCCCATTCCCAATCCGACCTCTCTGTCCTGGGTCTCCTCCACTGCCAGAGTGAGGAGCACCGGAAATTGTAGGAACAGCACCTCATATTCCGCTTGGGGAGCCTGCATCCGGCGGGCATGAACATTGAATTCTCCCAATTTTGTTAGCCCTTGCTGTCTCCTCCCCTTCCTTAGCCCTCGAGCTGTCTCCTCCCATCCCCCAGCCCTCGGGCTCCTCCTCCTCCTTTTTTTCATTTCCTTCTCCCTGCCACCCCCTATCAGTCTAAAGAAGGGTTTCGGCCCGAAACGTTACCTATTTCCTTTGCTCCATAGATGCTGCTGCAACCGCTGAGTTTCTCCAGCATTTTTGTGTACCTTTGCTGTACTCCTGTTCTGTAGATATGAGGAGACCTTCAGTGTCATTCATAAGTGGCCATGCTTCGCAAGAGAATTGTACCAGAGAGTGCCACAGGCAGTGTGATCAGCAACGGCAATGTGAGTGAACCAGATCCTGATATTAACAGATGCCCGCTGAGTTATTGGACATCTGTCATCAGTAACAGAAATCTTGGATAATTGCTTCCGAGATCCAGACCATGGTCTTTTAAGCTGCCACTCCACAGAGATTAGATAGTTCAGTAAATGAAAGAAATTGAGCATGCATTTTCCAATCTGGAGTAACTTAGCACTGCAAATGTTTAAAAAAATACAGGTTTAAGTTTATTATTGTCAGGTTCACAGGTACAGTGAAAAACTGTTTTGCATGCTATTCAATCAAATCAGGTAACACTAAACGTAAATACAATCGTCAAACTCAAGTAGACTTGGTAGAGCAAAGGATAGAGCAATGTCCAGACAAAGTCCAATGTCCACAATATTTTGCACAGCTATATCAATGTGCAAACATTGTGGCAGCGAATGCAGGCCACAATGGAGGCTTGCATTATTCTAAATTTGCATAAATGCTTTTGAAATGGAAAAAAAAAATGCTGAAACCACAAAACTGATTGTTCAACCTCATTCATCTTAATTCACTTTGCCCTCTTGTCATTAGCACATTTATTAAGTCACCTTCCAACTATGTCCAGTCAAAACTGGAGAGAAAATCTGTGTGTAGGGCAAGTTTCAAGGACAATCACTCCCCAATATGCCATCCTATCCGAGTCTCATTACATTTCATTGCCTGATTGCCCTTAGAGAGTTCTGGTTCATCCACAGAATGCAATAAATTGAGCATAAATGAAAGTCCTGTATTTTGCATCTCCAGATGCAAATATTAAAATTATAATTGAATTTTCTTTCATAAAAAGAAAGCAACCCAAGAGTATATTTTACAACATTTCTGACTTCCAAACCAAAAAAGGATTGATTATATTTAATATACATATCGATCGAGTGTGGAGTGCCAATATCAAATGCTTTAAATCATTCTAAAATTTTAATGAGAGCACTTTGTGTGCATTATGAAACATTACTTCAACCAAATCACGTGCAGAGATGTGAACATTTGTTAAAATGATATGGATCTACATATTGTGCTCTCTTTAAATTATCTGTTTAATATGGTGTGTGCTACTTAGTACAACAAATAACCCTGGAGAACATTTGAAACCAATATATTAGTTTCCTACTCAATTTTTCGTAATGCTTTTCACTTTGATCACCAAGTTCAGGATATCACAGGGATTATAAGATCATAAGTTCACAAGTGATAGTTGGATAATTATATGGACGGGAAGCGAATGGAGGGTTATGGTCTGAGCGCAGGCATATGGGACTAGGGGAGATTATGTGTTCGGCACGGACTAGAAGGGTCGAGATGGCCTGTTTCCGTGCTGTAATAGTTATATGGTTATATTATATTATATATGGTGATAGGAGCAGAATTAGATCATTCAGCCCATCAAGTCTACTCCGCCATTCAATCATGGCTGATCTATCTCTCCCTCCTAACCCCATTCTCCTGCCTTCTCCCCATAACGCCTGACACTTGTACTAATCAAGAATCTATCTATCCCTGCCATAAAAATATCCATTGACGGCCCCCACAACCTTCTGTAGCAAAGAATTCTGCAGATTCACCGCCCTCTCACTAAAGAAATTCCTCCTCATCTCCTTCCTAAATGAATGTCCTTTAAATCTGAGGCTACGACCTCTAGCCTTAGACTCTCCCACTAGTGGAAACATCCTCTCCACATCCACTCTATCCATGCCTTTCACTATTTGGTGCATTTCAATGAGGTCCCCCCCCTCATTCTTCTAAACTTCAACGCGTACAGGCTCGGTGCCGACAAACGCTCACCATATGTTACCGAATCATTCCTGGGATCATTCTTGTAAACCTGGCATTCTGAAGGTTCACTAATGTAACACACCAATATCCATTCGACTTTGTTGCAAATTTTTCAATTCAGACTGTCAAATGCAATTATTGATATAGCTGAATTATATTACCATAATCTTTGTAATTGGATAGAAGCACTGCCCGACTCGAGTGTGACAACCACACCACTTATAAAAGATTGGAAAATAAAAGTATTAGCAAGGCTCAGATTTGGCTTTCCTCATTTCAGGTTTTGAATTTTTTTTTGTATAAAACCATTCAAATCTCAGAATCAGCATTTGACACAAAAAAAGTTACATCCTTTGCCTACATAATCCCCCAAAATTCTAATTTGTAAAGCATGCAGAGAAAAGCCAAGACTTGTATCAAGAGTGGATGATAGATCAAATCTACCCAGCAACACAGAAATATATATACTCATGCACACATAAAAAACAAAGAATAATAGTGCAATAATAGTCTATGTAGTTCAGAGTTTATTTGAGGTTGTGTTTAATAGCCTGATGGCCATAGGGAAGAAGCTGTTCCTGAACCTGGACGTTACAGCTTTCAGGCTCCTGTACCTTCTTCCCGATGGCAGGGGTGAAATGATGTGTGGCCAGGGTGGTGTGGGTCTCTGATGATGCTGGCTGCCTTTTTGAGGCAGCGACTCCTGTTAATCCCTTTGATGGTGGGGAGGTCAGAACCTGTGATGGACTTTTTGCAGTTTTCTTCAGCTGTTGCCGAACCAAGCAGAGGTGCAACCAGTCAATATGCACACTATTGTACACCTGTAGAAGTTCAAGGGAATCCTCTCTGACATACCGAGTCTCTGCAATCTTCTCAGGCAGTAGAGGCGTTTCCCCATGGGATGGAAGAATGACATTGAAGTTAAATCTGCTTCTGTATTGTGCAAAGAACTATGTTCTGTAGTCAAATTCAATATTAAAAAAAGATCTTGGAACGAGCCATTAGCCAAGTGGTTTGGCTGCCTCACCGTGCCAGCATTCCAGGTTCAATGATGATCCCCAGTGCCACTGGAGTAGAGTATCTTGGCTTTCACATAACCACACGGGACACCCTAGATCAGTGGTTCACAACCTTTTTTTGGCCATGCCCACCCTAATCACCTCTAAAATCTTCTGGCATGCCCCCCCCCCCCATGGGATGATATATAATTCTTATAATTTAAAAAGTGAACTCCGTTTCAGCTGAAGAAGCTTAAAACGCCAATACCTTGATAATGTAATAACTACACAATAAAGACCTTTTTTACCCCAAAAAAATTATTTACTCAAAATAACATCTGAAACATAAACTACATATGCTTACGTGATGGAAAATCCAAAAAAATAAAAATCGAAAATTTGGACCCAGACCTCCTCAGTCGCGCTCAATTGTCCCCTTAAAAATCAAATTGCCCCCCTGTGGGGCGTATGCCCCACGTTGGGAACCACCCTAGATGCTCCAGTTTCCTCCTACAATCCCTTCAAGTCTAAAAAAAAACCCGCTAGAATATCTCTCGGGGTCAGGCAGAATCTCTGGAGGACAGGAGGATATGGATAGGCAAGGTTTCAGGTCAAGATCCTTCAGTGATTGTAGCAAGGGGGCGAAAGTGAAAGGGAGGTGGGGGCAGGTCAGAGCCTGGCAAGTGATAGACGAGTACAGGTGAGGGAGGTTTTGTTTGGCAGATGGGCAGACAAAAGGCTAGAATTGAAACAGAGATAAGGGTGCAAGATAAGGAGAGTAGCACATGACATTGAAGTGAAATCTGCAAAATCATAGCAAAAGGATTTGAGTATAGGAGCAGGGAGGTTCTACTGCAGTTGTACAGGGTCTTGGTGAGACCACACCTGGAGTATTGCGTACAGTTTTGGTCTCCTAATCTGAGGAAAGACATTCTTGCCATAGAGGGAGTACAGAGACGGTTCACCAGACTGAATCCTGGGATGGCAGGACTTTCATATGAAGGAAGACTGGATAGACTCGGCTTGTACTCGCTAGAATTTAGAAGATTGAGGGGGGGATCTTATAGAAACTTATAGGCTAGATGCAGGAAGATTGTTCCCGATGTTGGGGAAGTCCAGGGGTCACAGTTTAAGGATAAGGGGGAAATCTTTTAGGACTGAGATGAGGAAAACATTTTTCACACAGAGAGTGGTGAATCTGTGGAATTCTCTGCCACAGAAGGTAGTTGAGGCCAGTTCATTGGCTATATTTAAGAGGGAGTTAGATGTGGCCCTTGTGGCTAAAGGGATCAGGGGGTATGGAGAGAAGGCAGGTACAGGATACTGAGTTAGATGATCAGCCATGATCATGTTGAATGGCGGTGCAGGCTCGAAGGGCCGAATGGCCTACTCCTGCACCTATTTTCTATGTTTCTATACTAGAGGCTTAAATAGGCTTGCATTCATGAACCATTGTTGCCTCCATGTTCAACTATCCTTCCAGCATACATAGGTCAGTCATGTCAATAAGACATGAACAGCAGCAGAACTGTATATAGTATCGCCATCATCAGGACAAGACAAAGAAAAAACAACACAAAATTGGGTGCACTTTGTTTAATTTCTTATAACACGAGGGCTTATAAGATATGGAAATCAGGCACTCATGAGTACCTGTACTGCCAGCAGGATATAAATTATATCACAACACAACTGTTTATAACACACATTAAAAATGAAAATGGTGGAGTAGGATTAAAGCCAATTAGGTATAAGTAGGAAGAGATGTTTTATAGGTCAATACATTCCCGTGAGATGGCTTCCATTAAAATGAGTGCAAACATCTTTGCTGTGTGGGTTTGGATTGCTTTGATTTTGAAGTTATTTTTTGAGTTTTTGAAAGAAGAGCCATTAGATCAGCTCCATCAGATTTAAAAATCCTTTTAACTGCAGATCCACATGTCCAATGGACCATCACACCTCATTTACTATTACTGTATCCAATTACTAGCTGAGTGTTTCGCATGAAATCCTTACTCAAACAAAAGTATTCTCAGAGTCATAATGCTCAGAAAACGGACCTATGCCCATGTTGTCCATCAAATGTCTCTCTACACTGACCCCATTTGCCAACACCTAGCCTGTAGCCTTTTATGCCCTGGTGTTCCAAATGTTCATCCAGATGCTTCTTAAAATGTTGTGTGAGTACCCATCTCCACCACCCATCTAGGCAGCGGCATCCAGATTCCAACCAACCTCCGCTGAAAAAAGTTCTTCCTCAAATCTCCTCGAAACCTCCTACACATGACCTGCAGTTTCAAACACCTCTGCTTTGGCGTGAAGTTTTCTACTATCTACCCCCTCTGTCCCTCTCAGAAATTAGCCTTGCTCTTTTAGGACACCAGTCACCCTCTTCCCCTCCAAAGAAAACAAACCCAACCTCTCCAGTAACTGAAGTGCTCCCTCCCATGCACCATTCTGGCCAATGCCCGCCCGCCCGCACACCTTCTCCAGCACAATCACACCCTTCACATATGGTGAGCGTTTGACGGCACTGGGCCTGCACTCGCTGGAGTTTAGAAGAATGAGAAGGGACCTCATTGAAACATACCGAATAGTGAAAGGCCTGGATAGAGTGGATATGGAGAGGATATTCCCACTAGTGGGAGAGTCTAGGTCTAAAGGTCATAGCCTTGAATTAAAGGACGTTCCTTTAAGAAGGAGATGAGGTGAAATTTATTTTGTCAAGAGTCATAGAGATATAGAGTGATAGTGTAAACTGGCCCTTCGGCCCAACTTGCCCGCACTGGTCAGCATGTCCCAGCTACACGAATCCCACCTGCCCGCATTTGGTCCATATCCCTCCAAACTTGTCCTATCCATGTACCTGTCTAACTGTTTCTTAAACGTTGGGATAATCCCAGCCTCAACTACCTCCTCTGGCAGTTTGTTCCATGCACCCACCCACCCATTGTGTGAAAAAGTTACCCCTCAGATTCCTATTAAATCTTTTCCCCTTCACCTTGAACCCGTGTCTTCTGGTCCTCGATTGTCCTACTCTGGGCAAGAGACTCTGTGCATCTACCCGATTTATTCCTCTCATGGTGGTGGTGAATCTGTGGAATTCTTTCCCACAGAAGGCTGTGGAGGCCATCAATTGATATTTTTTTAAGACAGAGATAGATAGATTCCTGATTAGTGCGGGTGTCAGGGGTTATGGGGAGAAGGCAGGAGAATAGGGTTAGGACGAAGAGATAGATCAGGCATGATTGAATGGCGGAGTAGACTTGATAGGCCGAATGGCCTAATTCTACTACTATCAGTTAAAACCTTGTGACCTTCCCAGTGTGGCAACCAGACCTGCACAGAGTACTCGCCCTGTGGCCTAACCATAGTTGAAATTGAACCATAACCTCCTTTGTACACTATGTCCCAGCTAATGAAGGAGAGTATCCTAAACGATGTCTTCACCACCTTATCCACCTGTGCTGTCACCTTCAGGAATCCTTGGAAATGTACATCAAGGTCCACTCGTGGTTCATCATCACACCCTAAAGTCCTACCATTCATTGTATATGACCTGCCTTATTAATCATCTTATTAAGATGAAATGCAATCTGCCATTGTTCTGCTATTTTCCCAAATTATCAATATCACCCTACATTCTTGCTATCATCACCATTGATTTTGGTGTCATATGAAACTTACTGATCATACTCGGCTTGTACTCGCTAGAATTTAGAAGATTGAGGGGGGATCTTACAGAAACTTACAAAATTCTTAAGGGGTTGGACAGGCTAGATGCAGGAAGATTGTTCTCGATGTTGGGGAAGTCCAGAACAAAGGGTCACAGTTTAAGAATATGGGGGAAATCTTTTAGGACCGAGATGAGGAAAACATTTTTTACACAGAGAGTGGTGAATCTGTGGAATTCTCTGCCACAGAAGGTAGTTGAGGCCAGTTCATTGGCTATATTTAAGAGGGAGTTAGATGTGGCCCTTGTGGCTAAAGGGATCAGGGTGTATGGAGAGAAGGCAGGTACAGGATACGGAGTTGGATGATCAGCCATGATCATATTGAATGGTGGTGCAGGCTCAAAGGGCCGAATGGCCTACTCCTGCACCTATTTTCTATGTTTCTATGTTTCTATACCTCTATGTCCATATCCAATTGTTAAAGAACACAGTGGCATTTAAGGGACTTTTGGATAGGCACATGGATGTGGAGAAATTGAAGGATATGGATTATGTGCAGGCAGATTAGTGTTGGTCTTGGCACCATGTTCGTCGTGGACATTGAGGGCCAAAGGGCCTCTTCCTGTGCTGCACTACGAACCTATGCTCTGAAAAGATAGCAAACAGTGGGGGTCACAGCACTAATCCCTGTGCCACCTGAATCCTCACAGGCATCCAAACGCAAACCATTATCATTCTGAAGAAGGGTTTCGGCCCGAAACGTTGCCTATTTCCTTCGCTCCATCGATGCTGCTGCACCCGCTGAGTTTCTCCAGCTTTATTGTGTACCAACCATTATCATTCACTGCCTCCTGTAACCACGGCAGTTTTAGATCCAATTTGCCAAATTGTCTTGGATCCCATGGGACCTATCCTTTTTGGACAAGTCCCCCATGTGGGGATCTGGTCAAAGGCTTGGCTGAAATCCATGTCGATTACATCAACCGCACCGCTCTCATCAATACATTTAGTTCCCTCTTCAAAAAAATGCAATCAAATTGGTCTGTCAGATCTCTCCATCACAAAACCATGCTGACAGACTTTAATTAATCCTTGCCTTTCCACGTGTAAATTAATCCTGCCCCTCAGATTTTTTTCCAACAACTGACAACTTCCACCAGTCTTTAATTTTCATTTTCTTGATCACACTTGTTCACCTGCAATACCTTTGGAAAATTGCAGCATTTATTTCACAGCTTTGTTGATAGAGCAGCACCACTGATAAATTGAAATGTCTGTGTCACGATGATATGCCAGTTGGCTATTGTCAGCAATGGGACCATTCCTCCCCCAACAGTCTAAACTCTACATGTCAGGAATGAGCTTAGATCCAACTGGATGGACTAGAGCTGGTGAAGCTTGTCAAAATGAGAAAGCTGCAGAGAAACATCGTCTGAAAACCCAGAGCCGTGGGGGAAAGTACGTAAATTAAAAGGAAATATAAATTGGATGACAGTTCCCCTCCAGTTCCAGGATGGAACTGCAGATGCTGGTTTACACTGAAGACAGACACAAAGTACTGGAGTAACTCAGCGGGTCAGGCCACATCTCTGGAGAAAAGGAATAAGTGACGTTTCGAGTCGCAACCCTTCCTCAGCGGATGTTCTCCCCATCTCTCCACTGAAGAAGGGTTTTGATCCTTAACGTCACCTATTCCATTTCTCGAGAGGTGCTGCCTGACCTACTGAATTACTCCAACATTTAGTGTCTATCCCCTCCATTTTATATTGGCATGGACCTGAACTGCTTTTTGAATGAATAAAGATTCAATATTTTTGCAGGTGCAAAGTTAAGAAAATATATCTCCAGTCTGAAGAAAGGTCCCAACCCCTAAACGTCACCTATCCATATTCTCCAGAGATGGTCAACCGAAGGGCTCGTTTCCATGCTGTATGACTATCAGATTCAGATTCAATTTTAATTGTCATTGTCAGTGTACAGTACAGAGACAACGAAATGCATTTAGCATCTCCCTTGAAGAGCGACATAGCAAACGATTTGAATAAATAATACTAAGTGTCCGGGAGGGGGGGGGGGGTGGTGGTGATTGGCAGTCACCGAGGTACGTTGTTGAGTAGAGTGACAGCCGCCGGGAAGAAGCTGTTCCTCAACCTGCTGGTTCGGCAACGGAGAGACCTGTAGCGCCTCCCGGATGGTAGGAGGGTAAACAGTCCATGGTTGGGGTGAGAGCAGTCCTTGGCGATGCTGAGCGCCCTCCGCAGACAGCGCTTGCTTTGGACAGACTCAATGGAGGGGAGCGAGGAACCGGTGATGCGTTGGGCAATTTTCACCACCCTCTGCAATGCCTTCCGGTCGGAGACAGAGCAGTTGCCATACCATACTGTGATGCAGTTGGTAAGGATGCTCTCGATGGTGCAGCGGTAGAAGTTCACCAGGATCTGAGGAGACAGATGGACCTTCTTCGGTCTCCTCAGGAAGAAGAGACGCTGATGAGCCTTCTTGATCAGAGTAGAATTGAATCTCCAGTTAATGACATCCTCTATGATTCTCCAGTTAATGACATCCTTTGTATAGCTGGGCGATCAGAACTGTATACAATACACCAAATGTAGTCTTACCATCAAGTGTAGCAGGGTGCCTTCATTAATCTGGTAGATGAAGGCAAGCGTGCCTTCTTCTCCGATCTGTCTAGCTACATCGCCAGTCTGAAGAAGGGTTCCCACCAAAAACATTACCCATCCATGTTCTCCAGACGTGCTGTCTGACCTGCTGAGTTACTCCAACACTTTGTGTCTTTTTTTGTAAACCGGCATCTATCTGCAGTTCCTACTTTCACCATTTTCAATTATCTATGTACCTGCACCACCCAGATCCTCTGTTCTACACCTCCCAGGACCCTGCCATTTATTGTCTCACCAAAATGCAACACCTAACATTTATATGAATTAAACTCCATCTGCTTTGGCCTTATGATATCATTAATCAATAAATTATCCTTCACTCGCTGCATTTTTCTGGAGAGAGACCCCGCTCTAGCTGATATAGCCCCTTTCCCCTGTTCTTTGCATAGTCTATCTACTGCATAAATTGATTTGTTTGTGCTGTGTATAACGCTGCTGAGAGTCAGACATCGTGGCCCCACATCCAATGTATTGACTCACACAGCGATGATAATATATACATTATTAAAGAAAACCTCTTATATTAAGAAACCATACATTCACTGCAAATTTTCCCAGCACCATCTATCTGCATGTTTAATAATTACCCGAAGGGAACAGAAAGCATTTTATTAAGCTGTTTCATTGACCGACAGAACCAAATCCGATAAGTTGAGAAAAATCCTTGGTACTAAAATAAAGATCAGGCCCCAGATATTTCAGAATGGTACATTGCATTTCACAACACACACACACACACACACTATTGTTGATTTCTTGCTACGTAAACCTGCCTAAGCAGCTAACATTGCCTTAAGTAGTCTAAAACCTTCCATGTGAAACGTTATCCAAACAATGTCCAACCATTGGCCTTGACAACAGACTCGACAGACCAATAAGGGTTAGGCTGATAAGAAGTTCCATCCATTTTATTACAAGAGTTGAATTGGCATGTTGAAATGTTTTAGTAAAGGCTGCGTCTTTCTACAATTAATTCATGGACCCGAGTTCTGGGAAATCCAGCAGGTGAAAGGGAGTGTGAGCAGTAGCATCCATCAAGTTGCGTTCATGGTGGCCCAGGAAAAGCAGAAGTACTTCCTTGAGAGCTATCATGGATTTAAAAAGTGTCGGGGACAAAAAAAAAAGTTTCCATGTAACCTCCCCACAGTAATCATTAAGATATAGTCCTGATCTCCCAATCTATCCCATTGCAGACCCTGGACTGGACTGCCTTTGTGACTGTAACACTGCACTATTCTGCACTCTGGCATCTTTCTGTACTCATGTACGGTATGATTTAACTGGATAGAACATATCAGGACAGGAACAGACCCTTTGGCCCACAATGCTGCGCCAAATTAACCTCATCTCCTCCGCCCGCATGCGAGCCATATCTCTCCATTCCCTGCATATCCACGTGACCATCCAAGATTCACCAGATTGATCCCTGGGTTGGCGGGACTGTCATACGAGGAAAGATTGAAAAGACTGGGCTTGTATTCACTGTTTAGAAGGATGAGGGGTGATCTTATAGAAACATCTAAAATTATAAAAGGACTGGACAAGCTAGATGCAGGAAAAATGTTCCCAATGTTGGGCGAGTCCAGAACCAGGGGCCACAGTCTTAGAATAAAGGGGAGGCCATTTAAGATTGAGGTGAGAAAAAACTTTTTCACCCAGAGAGTTGTGAATTTGTGGAATTCCCTGCCACAGAGGGCAGTGGAGGCCAAATCACTGGATGGATTTAAGAGAGAGTTCGATAGAGCTCTAGGGGTTGGTGGAATCAAGGGGGTATGGGGAGAAGGCAGGCACGGGTTATTGATTGGGGACAATCAGCCATGATCACAATGAATGGCGGTGCTGGCTCGAAGGGCCAAATGGCCTCCTACTGCACCTATTTTCTATGTTTCTATGTTTCTAAAACCTGGAAGCACTAACATCCGTAGTGATGAAGTTCTTCAAGAGGTTAGCTATGGCGCATATCGACCTCTACCACAGCCAGAACCTGTTCATGATGTCAGTTATTTTGGATTCCCACACCAAGTCATGCGAGGTTACAATCCCAGATTGATGATTGGCAAAGAATATATGGAAATTCGTCATGCAAAGCTTTTCTTCCAGTCTGAAGCATCTAAATCTACTATAGATTAATTATTTAAAAAAAACAACAAGCTTCATACCTCGTAACACCCAAAGTCTTTCCACAATTTTCAGGGCACAAGTAAGGAAATTGATGAGGTACTGGCCCTTTTAACTGGATGAGTTGCAACTCTGGCAAGAAACTGGACACCAAGCAAGAAAAAATAAATAAACCTGCTTGAAACGTACCTCACCTCCCACTCTAAATATTTATTCCCCTCTCCACCAGCACGTAATAACTGCAGTGTGTACCATCTAGAAACCGTGCTGTGGAGACACAGAGGTAGTGGCTGATCTTTTACCTCAGCACCAGTTTCATGCACTAATGCCTTGGACGATCTGGATAAGAATATTTGCAATTGATAATGTAGGAAAACAGATCCGCAGGTGAGCCCAATACCAGTTTGAGAAACAATACCTCATCTTCTCTCTGGGCAGGTTGCAACATTCAGGACTTCAATACAGATAGCTGATTACGTCAGGCAGTCCATTGACTGAATGTCAGTGTCAAGCATAATCTTCTGCTCCAAACTCGTCACCAAGCTCCGAGACCAGAGCCTCAGAACCTCCATTGGCAACTGGATCATTGGCTTCCTCATCGGCAGATCTCAATCAGTGTGGATCAGCAACATCTCCTCCTAACCGACCATCAACACTGGTGCATCTCCGGGCTCCATCCTTAGCCCTCTGCTCCACTCTCTTTGCCATGACTGTGTGCATATGCACACCTCCAGTGCCAAGCACAAAATCACAGACAACAGCATTGTTTTGGGCTGAATCGTGGCTGGTGAAGGGTCAGCGCACAGGAGGGAGGTGAAACAGTTGGTTGAATTTTGCCGCAACAACCTCTCACTCAACAGCAATGAAACCGAGAAACTAATCTTTGACTTCACAAAAGAAGAAGTCTGGAGACCTTGTGCCAGATTTCATTGGTGGGCTGGCGGTCGAAAGAGTTAGCAGCTTCAAATTCCTGTGCATTAACATCTCGGATGACCCGTCCTGGAACCAGCACATGATATAATCGCAAAGAAGGCACACCAACGCCTCTACTTTCTTAGAAAGTTTAAAGAGAATCAGCATGTCACCTAATGCTCTCACAAACTTCTAGAGGTGCACTGTGAAAAGTATAACCATATAATATAACCATATAACAATTACAGCATGGAAACAGGCCATCTCGACCCTTCTAGTCCGTGCCGAACACATAATCTCCCCTAGTCCCATATACCTGCGCTCAGACCATAACCCTCCATTCCCTTCCCATCCATATAACTATCCAATTTATTTTTAAATGATAAAAACGAACCTGCCTCCACCACCTTCACTGGAAGCTCATTCCACACAGCTACCATTCTCTGAGTAAAGAAGTTCCCCCTCATGTTACCCATAAACTTCAGTCCCTTAATTCTCAAGTCATGTCCCCTTTTTGAATCTTCCCTACTCTCAGTGGGAAAAGCTTATCCACGTCAACTCTGTCTATCCCTCTCATCATTTTAAAAACCTCTATCAAGTCCCCCCCTTAACCTTCTGCGCTCCAAAGAATAAAGCCCTAACTTGTTCAACCTTTCTCTGTAACTTAGTTGCTGAAACCCAGGCAACTTTCTAGTAAATCTCCTCTGTACTCTCTCTATTTTGACAGGTTGCACCGTGGCCTGGTACGGCAATCCCAACACACAGGAACACAAGAGGTTGCAGAGTGATCGACTCAGCCCAGTCCATTACAGGCAAAGCCCTCCCCACCCTCAAAGATGGGTGCTCATGAAGGCAGCATCTCTCATCAAGGACCATCATAATCTGGGCCTTGCCCCCTTCTCACTACTACTGTCTGACAGAAGGTACAGAAATCATGCCCAGATTCAGGAACAGCTACTTTCCTACAATCATCTCCATCTTGACCGACCCACACAACCTTAATCATACTGTAGCAATGGAACACTGCAGGCCAATGGCCTGTGATTTCCAAGTTATAAAGGCACGTCATGAGTCCAAGTTGCACCAAGTACCTCCCTTTTACATGGCATTACGCACATTACCAATACATTTAATGCAGATTTGAAATATGCATGCAGTGTGTTTATTTGCAATTAATAATGTAAGAAAACAGATCCCCAGGTGAGCCCAATACAAGCTTGAGAAACAATACCTCATCTCCTCTCTCGGCAGGTTGCAACCTTCGGGGCTTCAATATCGATTTCTGCAACTTTAGGCAACTCGGTCTTTCTTTTCATCTATATCAGAACTGCCCATTTCTGCCAGTCATTATTTGGGCTCAGTTTTTCTTTTTTTTTTGAAAATCAAAAACCGCAACTGCTGGAAATCTGAAACAAAAACAGAAAGTGCTGAAAACACTCGGCAGGAAAGCGAGACTGTTCCTAGTAAGGGCTCCAGACCTGAAGCAATAACTGTTCCACTCTCCACAGATACTGCCTGACCTGCTGAGTGTTGCCATCACTTTCATTTTTTTTAATGACAGATTTGCAATTTTCGATTTTTTTTAAATTTTTGACAGAATTTGCAAATAGAGGTCAAGAATTGGTGCATTTAAACAGAAACTAAATATGGTTCAGGGGAATGGTTATCAGTGCCCCCAGCAACTCAAAAGCAATCAATGATGAGCATTGCGGTCCACATGGAATATCGAGCCGACAGTCACAGATCGTCGACTGTGGCATTGAGTCACACACCAACACCCAGCACAAATAAATGCAGGTTTAGTTTCAGGCTTTGGTTTATTATTGTCACGTGTACAGAGGTACAGTGAAAAACTTTGTTTTGCATGCTATGCAAACAGGTCAGACATTACCAATACATAGATACAATCAGTACAATCAGCAAACAAGTACAGCAAAGATGGAGCAAAGGGGAAGATGCAGAGTGCAGAATATAGCTTGCAGCATAGCAGTGCATCAGTTCCAGAGACAAAACACAATGTTCTTATGGCCCTGTCCCACGGGAAGACTCGCTAACGGCAGGTAAGCACGGGAAGACTCGTGAAGATTTTTCAACACGTTGAAAAATGTCCACGAGAGCCCCGAGTACCGACGAGTGGCCATTACCGTAAATCTCCGAGTTGGAATCAGGGCAAACTCGGGAGAACTCTTGGAATGAGCTCGTACCGTGGGACAGGGCCATTAATCTACTCTCCAAGTTTATGGAAGGACTGATCAGAAACCTGATAACATAGAGGGTAAGAAGCTGCTCTAGAGTCTGGTGGTGCTCGTTTTCAAGCTTCTGTACCTTCTGCCCGACAGGAGCAGGGCCGAGGAATGACCGGGGTGGGACGTCTTTGATTACATTGGCTGCTTTTCCGAGGAAGCGTTTTGTCGATGGAGTCAATAGTGGAAAGTCTAGTTTGTGTGATGGACTGGGCTCGATCTACAACTCCCCGTAATTTCTTGCAGTCTTGGGCAGAGCTGTTCCAGAACCAAGTTGTGATGCAACCATGGTTTCCATGGTGCATCTGTAGCAAATTAATTGAAACCTGTTTTTTCCCCCTAAATTTCTCTTCTCAGCTTTGGAATACACCGGTGTTGTCATTGTGCCAATGGGTTCGCAGTCAAAATGCTCTGAAAGAAATTGCACTTCAACTAATCCACACCAATACCGAGTTATGTACAAGTCAACATTTTTTTAAAGCTTTTTCACAGCTGCACCACTGACCAGAAAAACAAGTCACTTTTACCACCGCCATCCTCTACAAACAAGCAGCTCAAATTTGAGAAAAGAACCAATTCAAAATTCTGCTGCTGGCTGCAATCTCACCATTCATGCAAAATTGGCACAAATCTCAAAAGTAGAATAAGGTCTTTACTTCTTGCCAACTGCTTCCTCCATCATTCAACAAAGGCTTGTATTTACTTCAGTATCCAACGGAGAAGCTGCAGGACACGGGCAGTGGTACCGCGAGCAGTTTGTACAAAACTGCGACACCACCCAAAACCCATAGCAATGTGCGAGGGGGGGGAGACAATGATTTGGTTCGCAGAAAACTGAACCGTGCAAAAGATTAAGTGGTTAGAAAACAGACACAAAATGCTGCAGTAACTCAGCAGGACCGGCAGCATTACTGGACAGAAGGAATGGGTGACGTTTCAATGGAGACCCTTCTTCAGTCACCCATTCCTTCTCTCTCCAGTGATGCTGCCTGTCCCACTTCAGCATTTTGTGTCTATCTTCGATTTAAACCAGCATCTGCAGTTCCTTCCCACACATTAAGTGGTTAGATCTTGGCCAAAAGCATGACATTAAATGTGAGATTAAACACCTCAGCTAGTTGTGCACGCACAACTAAATGTAGAAAACGGATATTCAGCTTCAGCTTGCTAAACTCAGCCTCCGTTACTGATCATTCACCACATTCACTGGACCACACGAAAGGGAGTTTGTGTAGTGCCTCTGTGATGGATTCTTAGAGCAGCTTGTACAGGAGCCTACCAGGGAGAAGGCAATTCTGGATTTAATGTTGTGTTATGAACCGGATTTGATAAGGGAACTTGAGGTTAAGGAGCCATTAGGAAGTAGTGACCATAATATGGTCAAGTTTAATCTACAATTGGAGTGGGAGAAGGGAAAATCGGAGGTGTCAGTATTTCAGTTGAATAAAGGGGACTATGGAGCCATGAGGGAGGAGCTGGACAAAGTTGACTGGAAAGATACCCTAGCAGGGATGACAGTGGAATAACAAAGGCAGGTATTTCTGGGAATAATACAGAAGGTGCAGGATCAGTTCATTCCAAAGAGGAAGAAAGATTCCAAGGGGAGTAAGGGGCGACCGTGGCTGACAAGGGACGTCAGGGACAGTATAAAAATAAAAGAGAAGTACAACATAGCAAAGATGAGCGGGAAGCAAGAGGATTGGGTAATGTTTAAAGAGCAACAGAAGATAACTAAAAAGGCAATACGGGGAGAAAAGATGAGGTACGAGGGTAAGCTAGCCAAGAATATAAAGGAGGATAGTAAAAGCTTCTTTAGGTATGTGAAGAGGAAAAATTAGTTAAGACCAAAGTTGGACCCTTGAAGACCGAAAAAGGTGAATTTATTATGGGGAACAAGGAAATGGCAGACGAGTTGAACAGGTACTTTGGATCTGTCTTCACTAAGGAGGACACAAACAATCTTCCTGATATAGTAGTGGCCAGAGGATCTGGGGTGACGGAGGAACTGAAGGAAATCCACATTTGGCAGGAAATGGTGTTGGGTAGACAGATGGGACTGAAGGCTGATAAATCCCCAGGGCCTGATGGTCTGCATCCCAGGGTACTTAAGGAAGTGGCTCTAGAAATTGTAGACGCATTTGTGATAATTTTCCAATGTTCTATAGATTCAGGATCAGTTCCTGTGGATTGGAGGGTAGCTAATGTTATCCCACTTTTTAAGAAAGGAGGGAGAGAGAAAACAGGGAATTATAGACCAGTTAGCCTGACATCAGTGGTGGGGAAGATGCTGGAGTCAATTATAAAATATGAAATAGCGGCACATTTGGATAGCAGTAATAGGATCAGTCCGAGTCAGCATGGATTTACGAAGGGGAAATCATGCTTGACTGATCTTCTGGAATTTTTGAGGAAGTAACTAGGAAAATAGACAAGAGAGAGCCAGTGGATGTAGTGTACCTGGACTTTCAGAAAGCATTTGATATGGTCCCACATAGGAGATTAGTGGGCAAAATTAGGGCACATGGTATTGGGGGATAGAGTGCTGACATGTATAGAAAATTGGTTGGCAGACAGGAAACAAAGAGTAGGGATTGGGTCCCTTTCAGAACGGCAGGCAGTGACTAGTGGGGTACCGCAAGGCTCTGTGCTGGGACCGCAGCTATTTACAATATACATCAATGATTTAGATGAAGGGATTCAAAGTAACATTAGCAAATTTGCAGATGACACAAAGATAGGTGGCAGTGTGAACTGTGAGGAGGATGCTATAAAAATGCAGGGTGACTTGGACAGGTTGGGTGAGTGGGCAGATGCATGGCAGATGCAGTTTAATGTGGATAAATGTGAGGTTATCCACTTTGGTAGCAAAAACAGGAAGGAAGATTAATATCTAAATGGTGTCAAGTTGGGAAAAGGGTAAGTACAACGGCATCTGGAGGTCCTTGTTCATCAGTCAATGAAAGTAAGCATCAGGTACAGCAGGCAGTGAAGAAAGCAAATGGCATGTTGGCCTTTATAACAAGAGGAGTTGAGTATAGGAGCAAAGAGGTCCTTCTGCAGTTGTATAGGGCCCTAGTGAGACCACACCTGGAATATTGTGTGCAGTTTTGGTCCCCTAATTTGAGGAAGGACATTCTTGCTATTGAGAGAGTGCAGCATAGGTTTACAAGGTTGATTCCCAGGATGGCGGGACTGTCATATGCTGAGAGAATGGAGCGGCTAGGCTTGTATACTCTGGAGTTTAGAAGGATGAGAGGTTATCTTATTGAAACATATAAGATTACTAGACGGGTCCCATGTTCACACGGGAGGGCTGGTCCCCCGATGCAATATTCCACCTCTCCACCAATTCCAATATTGGTGGCCAGTGGGGGGGCTTTCTGGAGCGCTGGTATGGGTTCTTGGGGTGGCAGCTCAGTCCCTCAAGCCTGATGTGCTGGCAGCTCACTCACAGCTGGTGGGCTGGCAGTTGACTCATGGCTATTCCTTGAAATTCCATTTCAAGCAGGGTGCAAGGCCACCAAATTCAAATCCATTTTCCTATCCATTTCAAGCTGGGTGCAAGGCCACTAAATTCAAGCAGATTTTCCTATCATTTCAAGCTGGGTGCAAGGCCACCAAATTCAAGTGCAGTTTCAACCACTTCAAGCAGGGTGCAAGGCCCGCCAAATTCAAGTGCAGTTTCGTACCACTTTCAGCAGGATGCAAGGCCGCCAAATTCAAGTGCAGTTTCATACCACTTCAAGCAGGGTGCAAGGCCGCCAAATTCAAGTGCAGTTTCATTCCACTTCAAGCAGGGTGCAAGGCCACCAAATTCAAGTGCAGTTTCATTCCATTTCAAGCAGGGTGCAAGGCCACCAAATTCAAGTGCAGTTTCATTCCATTTCAAGCAGGATGCATGGCTACCAAATTCAAATGCAGCTTCATACCATTCCATGCAGGGTGAAACCACCATAAAACCACACAAAACACCAAACTCACAGTTCAGTAGACATTCAGTGTGTTCAGTTGATTCACAGCTCAGACAGAGTCGTGACCTCTCCCTCCCCCATCATGCAGAGACTGCCACACCCACACTTCCGGGTTTTATAACCCCTCCCCCTCCCACCGGAAAAGGTGTGACCATCATGGCGCGATTGACAGGAGAGAGATTCTCAACATTATTTAAACACTAATAACACTTTTATTTTTCATTGATGGGAAGAATTCTCTGCACCTGCTGAGCGGAGGTGGACTGAGTAAGATGGCCAAAAATCACAGCCGTAAATGGTAACGTTTTATCTAAAATCAATATACAGTGCAAACAGGAAGTTACCCAAAGCACCCAAACCACCATTTGCAATAGTGCCTTTTAACTTCAACCCAAAGCACCCAAAGAACCATTTGCAAGCAGTGCCTTTTTACTTCAAACCAGCCATATTTTCATTTCACACGGCCGTGTGATTCCCCCAAATTAAAATGTGAACACTTTCAATGATAATCTCGTTTTTCCTAAATGTAAAGTTAACTTCAAAAAGAGTTAAACTTTACTATGTATTTTACATTGTTGCTGTTCCCTTATAAATTATGCAGTTAAATTCCTATCTTTTCATTTGTATATATTACTCTTACGATTCATATTTGGGGACCATAGACAATCAGAACCTTTTTCCATTTTCCCCAGGGTGGAAATGCCCAACGCTAGAGTGCATAGCAATAAGGTGAGAGGGAGAAAGGTTAAGTGAAACGTGCATGGAAATTCATTTTTACATAGAGAGAAGTGGGGGGTTAGAATGCATTGCCAGCGGTGGTGGTGGTGGAGGTAGATAAGATACTAGTGTTTAAAAGGCTTTCAGACAGGCACATGGAAGTCCAGTGAATGGAGGGATAAAGTCATAATGATACAGTGTGGAAACAGGCCCTTCGGCCCAACTTGCCCACACCGGCCAACATATACCAGCTATACTAGTCCCACCTGCCCGCGTTTGGTCCATATCCCTCCAAACCTGTCCTATCTATGGACCCGTCTACCTGTTTCTTAAATGTTGGGATAGTCCCTGCCTCTGCTACCTCCTCTGGCAGCTTGTTCCATACACCCACCCATCCTTTGTGTGAATAAGTTACCTGTTAAATCATTCCCCCTGCACCTTAAACCTATGTCCTCTGGTCCTCGATTCACCTACTCTGGGTAAGAGACTCTGTGCGTCCCCTCATTATACAGATCACGTACAGGCAGATGAGACCAGTTCAATATTGCATCATGTTCGGCACAAACATTACGGGCTGAAGGGCCCGTTCCTGTGCTATACTATGTTCTATAATGCAACCGTAATCTGGAACATCACCAAAGAGGTAACGTGGGAGCCAGATTCAGGAGTACAGCAACCCGAACAATAGATTTGAATTGGGAGGCTGAAAACAGCCACCTTAGCCCAACATTCTCACTTCTATCCAATGCTCTCCAGACACCAAGAGCTCAATATTCTCCACTGTGGAGGTCAGCGGATCTAATAATAGTGCTCATTTTGTACCCAAGTTAAATTGGACAAGACAACGTTTTGGTGACGTTTTGGGTCGAGACCTTTCTTCAGACTGAAGAAGGGCCTCGACCCGAAACGCCACCCATTCCTTCTCTCCAGAGATGCTGCCTGTCCCGCTGAGTTACTCCAGCTTTTTGTGTCGATCTACGGTTTAAACCAGCATCCCTTCTTAGACATAATTAAAGCTTAGCAAGTAGCACACAGCGAGTGCTCATCCGATAAGACACAGGGGTGTTATTGAACGATCTGAAAGTATTCACGTTAGTCGAGTTCCGATAGGGAAGTGGGAAAGGAGAGCAATTGCTGACAAGAGTTTCCACGGGCAACGTGGTATTTTGTGGAAGTTAAAAAGTCATTGAAATTTTATATAATTTAAAATTTTTCTTTATTCTAGGTGATGACATTATACCAACAATTGAGAGAGGTTGAATCTCATTTTTAGCAGCTTAAGATATATGAATTATGTAAAGGGATATATCATTTGGTTTGTCAAATCTGTTAAGCCATTCATTTAGATCATGGATGATGTGATGGTAGCCTGAATTCCCACCTATTCCCAGTAATCCTTCACTCTCATCCACCCCCCACCCCACCTTATTTTACTATTTCTAATTCTAATTCATTCAAAGACTACCTACCGTCTCTGTCTTTTGGCAAAAAAGATTACCAAAGTCTCATGAATTTTCAGAAAAAAATAACCTTTTCACTGTGCAGAATGAAACCCCCTTACTTTTAAAACAATGTCTCCTACATATAGATTCTTGCACAAGAAACATCCAATATCAACCCTGTCAGGGTTCCTTATATCCTTGCATGTTTCAATTAAGTTTCCTCTCACTCTTCTAAACTCCAAGGGTTACAAGCCTAGCCTGGCTAATCTTTCATCTTGAAGACAATCTGCCTGTTCTAATCACCCAGAAACAAAGGAGCTTACAAAATGTGGTAGACACTGCGCGGTCCGTCGCGGGTACCAACCTCCCCCATCGTCGAAAGGGTCTATAGGAGGCGCTGCCTCAAAATGGCAGCCAGCATCATCAAGGGCCTACACCACCCAGGCCACGTTCTCAAGTCTCTCTTGCCATCAGTAAGAAGGTGCAGAGGTCGGAAAACTATGACCTCCCGGTTCATGAACAGCTTCTTTCCAACAACCATCTGGCTATTGAACATTAAACCATGAACTTCTTGGTTGCAATGAAATTTAGGCTTGTGTTTTGTTTTGCACAAATATTGGTTTTCTTTTTATTTAATTTGTTTTGTTTGTTTTATCATGTCATCTATCGAGTCCCGTGTTTTTATAGACCTGTTACACTGTTGTCAATATGTTCTGTTTTGGTACATATGACAATTGAGCGCTCTTGACTGTTAATCAGTCTAATAAACTTTTCTGTAAATGGTTTCCAATGTTTTAATATATATTTTTAAGTAGTACTGTGTGCGGTATTCCAGATTAACGCTTTATCAGATTTGGAATTACCTGTATGACCAGCTGTTGAGCTGTATGCTACAAAAGAACTAAAGCTAAGTTATTTTTCAAGAGGCAGAAAGTGATGTACAAAAAGGCCGCCTGCAGTGCAATCATTTTTGTGAATCTTATGATCTGTACCAGGAAAAGAGTTAAGGAAATTTCCAACAAGACAAAGCAAAACGTGTTTTGCATCTTCAACATGATTGAAGATTTTAATTTTCTTGCCAAAAAAAAAAGTATTTTTGTTTCATCAAATAGAGAAAATGGTATTCGTTAGGTATTAGAGGGCAGTAGGCACAGACCAAGTTGAATCCATATTTCATTGGCAGTTCGATGAATCAGAACACAAGGACAGATGAGCACAGTTAGAAAACAGAGGGAAGGAAAGGGAACATTATGAGCAATACTGCAAAAAAAGTCATTTATATCCAATTTGATTTCCCTGGAATATAATTAAACGCCCACTAACTTCCCATAATCTTCACCTGCCATTCTTCACACTGATTTTAAGGAAACTATCAGGAACAAAAAGCCACATTACTCACAAATAAGATATAAAAGAAAGAATGTGGTTGGTTTAATAAATGATTCACGTCACAGCTGTTGATGAACTCAGCAATTCCGGGCAACCTGGATGAGAACTCGGGACACCATAGAGTTTGATGCATTATCCAAGTAAAATAGTCGTGGTGACTTTCACAGAGTTAGTCTCTCCACTTGCACAAAGTGAATGACAGGGCAGCAGACGGCCCATTAGTTCCAACAAGGCTACATGCACCAAATTAGAAACTACACTTACCACCGACAACGGAGAGAATTAAATACAATTTGCATGTGCCTCAAGACTCATTATTTACCACGACTGGAAAATCTTACTGCTGAAAATTGTAGTTAATGCTCTCATTAAAGGAAGGGAAAATTAAAAGGAAGTCGCAGAAATCTAGAGGCCCAAAGCATGTCATTTATTATGCTCTCGACTGAAGTCTTCGTGCCTTCCAATTTCCAGTTCTTTATGAATAGGGCACAGGGAGAATTACTGATGCAGTACTTCCTATTGTCGGTTTGCCATTAGAACATAGAATACAGTACAGTAACAAGCTCTTTAACCCCCCATGTCTCTGTTGAACATAATGCCATTAATCTGATCTCATCTCCCTGTACATGATCCATATCCCTCTATTCCCTGCAATTCCATGTGCCTATCTTAAAGCTTCTTGCGTCTGCCTCCTTCACCACCCCTAGCAACATGTTCCAGGATTCCACCACTCTGTGTAAACAAAAAAAACTTGCCCCACACATCTCCATTAAACTTTCCCTCCCTCACCTTAAAGCTATGCCCTCCACTGTTGGACATTTCCACCTTGGGGGAAAAAAGGTTGTGACCGTCGTAAGAGTCAGAGTGATACAGCATGGAAACAGGCCCTTCGGCCTAACTTGCCCACGCCTGCCAACTAGTCCCACCTGCCCGCATTTGGCCCATATCCCTCCAAACCTGTCCTATCCATGTACCTGTCTGACGGTTTCCTAAATGGTCACCAGGTGGCGCCGACTACGGCTGCCTCGCCAACGGTCTGTCTCGCCTTTTCCTTCTTTGTTGTTTTTAGTTTGTTGTAAAATGTATGTTTTAGTTTTGTATTGTGTGGGGTGTGGTTTGGGGTGGGGGTGGGGGGGAACAGTTTAAATCTCTTTCCTCAACGGAGATGCAACATTTTTCCCCATGTCGTATCTCCGTCCGCACTGCAGCCTAACATCGTGGAGCTGGCGGCCTCTTGCTGGGGACAGGCTTTTAGGATCTCCAACCGCGGGACTTACCATCGTGGAGCTTGCAATCCCTGTCGGGGATCGACTTCAGGAGCTCCAACCACGGGAGCCTGCGGACTTTATCATCATGGAGCTCGCGGTCCCTGGTTAGGGACTGACTTTGGGAGCTCCAGGCCGCAAGAACTTCGACTGCCCCGTTCACCCCGACTGCGGATGATTCAGCTACCCCAACCGCGGGAGAAAAAGGAGGAAAGGTAAGACTTTATTGCCTTCCATCACAGTGAGGAATGTGGAGGAGCCACTGTGGTGGATGTTTATGTCAAATTTTACATAGTTGTGTGTTGCTTTTTTCGTATGACTATGGCAAATCAAATTCCTTGTATGTTGCAAAACATACTTGGCTAATAAATTACAATTATGATTATGCTTATGATGATGGGATAGTCCCAGCCTCAACTCTGGGAGCTGCCTCTGGCAGCTTGTTCCATACATCCACCACACTTTGTGTGAAAAAGTTACCCCTCAGATTCCTATTAAATCTTTTCCCCTTCACCTCAAACCTATTTCCTGTGGTCCTCGATTCCCCTTCTCTGGGCAAGAGACTCTGTGCATCTACCCGATCTATTCCTCTCATGATTTTATACACCTCTATAAGATCACCCCTCATCCTCCTGCGCTCCAAGGAAAATAACTTATCTACTCATCCTCTCCCTATAGCTCAGACCCTCTAGTCCTGGCAACATCCTCGTAAATCTTCTCTGTACCCGTTCCAGTTCGACAACATCTTTCCCATAACATGGTGCCCAGAACTGAACACAATACTCTAAATGTGACCAAAGTCTTATACAACTGCAACATGACCTCCCAACTTCTATACTCAATACTGTGACTAATGAAGGCCAATGTGTTTTTGATCACCTTTTTGACCACCTTATCTACCTGCAACTCCACCTTCAAGGAACCATACACCAATGTCTTATACAACTGCAACATGACTTCTATACCCAATACTCTGATTGATGAAGGCCAATGTGCCAAAAGCCTTTTTGACCACCTTATCTACCTGCGACTCGACCTTCAAGGAACCATGTACCTGTACTCCTAGATCCCTCTGCTCTACAATACTCCCCAGACGTCTACCATTCACTGTGTAGGTCCTGCCCTTGTTAGACATCCCAAAATGCAACACCTCACATTTCTCTGTATTAAATTCCATCAACCATTCCTCAGCCCACCTGGCCAATCGATCAAGATCCTGCTGCAATTTTTCACAACCATCTTCACTATCTGCAAAACCACCCACTTTTGTATCATCAGCAAACTTGCCAATCTTGCCCTGTATGTTCTCATCCAAATCACTGATGTAGATGACAAACAGTAACGGGCCCAGCACCGAACCCTGAGGCACACCACTAGTCACAGGCCTCCAGTCCAAGAAGCAACCTTCCACCATCACCCTCTGCTTCCTTCCATGAAGCCAATTTTCTATCCATTCAGTTATCTCTCCTTGGATCTCAGGCGATCTAACCTTCCAGAGCAGCCTACCATGCGGAACCTTGTCGAATGCTTTGCTTAAGTCCATATAACCAGTCTGAAGAAGGGTCTCGATCCGAAAAGGCGCCCATTCCTTCTCTCCAGAGATGCTGCCTGTCCTGCTGAGTTACTTCAGAATTTTGTGTCCACCTATAGAACATCTACAACCCTCATCAACTTTCTTGGTCACATCTTCAGAAAACTCAATTTGTGGGACACAACCTCCCATGTACAAACCCATGCTGGTTATCCTGAATCAGTCCTTGTCCATCTAAATTCCTCTATAACCTATCCCACAGAATACCCTCCAGTAACTTTCCAACTACAGATGTTCAGCTCACCAGCCTATATTCCCAGCATTTCCCCTGCAGCCCATCATGAATAGAGCCACAGCATTTTCCGCCCTCCAGTCTTCCGGCATCTCTCCTGTATTTCAAGACAACACGTAAATTTCAACCAGGGCTCCCGCAATTTCCTCGCCAGTTTCCCACAAAGTCCTTGCATATATCTGATCATGCCCAGGAGATTTGTCTACCTTCATACACGATTGTATCTTAAGCGCCTCATCGACCGTAATACTGACTGTTCTCAAGACACTTCCATTGACTGCCCAAATTTCCACCATCCTCCTGTCTCTATCCTCGATAAATAGAGGAGAAATACTCATTGAGGGCCTTGCTCATCTCCTGTCAGAGTTAACCGCTTTGATTCCTGAGGAATCCCACTGTCTCTCTAGTTACCCTTTTCCCCCTTATTCAATTGTATGCATCCGTCCATCTTTGATGTTGCCCTGTTTGGAGAGGGGAATGTTTCATCTGTGGTACCTATCTATGCCGCTCATAATTGTATACACTTCTATCAGGTCTTCCCTCAATCTCCCACGTTCCAGAGAAAACAATCCAAATCTACGCAACCTCTCCCTTTAGCCGAATCCCTCGAATTCAGGCAGCATTCTGGTAAAGAAATTAAGAGGATTTGACAGAGTTTAGATTGCCGTAATTATAAAGAAAACTACATGCTGCTTTCATAGACAGTAAAATGCAATTTGCTCCACGTCTAATCAAATCTGCTCTGCCCTTTAATCATCTGCATCAAAACTGAAAATGCAAGAAATGCTCGAGATCAGGCAGATTCCATGACGGAAAAAAAAGTCACGATTTCTGATAAAGAATCTTTTGCTAGGTTTCCAGTTGTTAAACTTTATTAACTTTGACAGAGACAGCGGTTTTCCTTTTCCAGCAAACGATCTGAATGGAGATTTTCTGCAAAGCGAAGCCATGTCATCTGCACATGCGTCGAGAAATGCAAGTTGAAAAAATGCTTTTTGCATTTATATATTTAACCCCACCCCCCCCACCCGCTCCCTCCCCCACATATAAATTCTATGAGCAGATTTTATTCTAAGTCTTAAATTTCTGGGCAGTGATTTGCAAATTTAGGAAGGGTGAATTTTCGTTACCCTACAGGCACCGACCAAAAACATCACCAATCAGAAAGCAAATCTGTACCTTGTTCTTCCAGAGATGCCTCCTGACCCGCTGAGTTACTCCAGCACTCTGTGCCGATAGAAGAATACAGGCAGAAAAAGACACAATCAGCCTTCCCCACATGACAGTGCATGGCAAAATCATGAGAGGCATAGATGAGGTAGATGCACAGAGACTTTTACCCAGAGTAGGGAAATCGAGGACCAGAGGACATAGGTTCAAGGCGAAGGGGAAAAGATTTAATTGGGATCCTGCCAGAGCAGGTAGTTGAGGCTGGGACTATCCCATCGTTTAAGGAACTGTTGGGGCTCTTAAGGGGTTGGACAGGCTAGATGCAGGAAGATTGCTCCCGATGTTGGGGAAGTCCAGGACAAGGGGTCACAGCTTAAGGATAAGGGGGAAATCCTTTAAAACTGAGATGAGAAGAACTTTTTTCACACAGAGAGTGGTGAATCTCTGGAACTCTCTGCACAGAGGGTAGTCGAGGCCAGTTCATTGGCTATATTTAAGAGGGAGTTAGATGTGGCCCTTGTGGCTAAGGGGATCAGGGGGTATGGGGAGAAGGCAGGTACGGGATACTGAGTTGGATGATCAGCCATGATCATATTGAATGGCGGTGCAGGCTCGAAGGGCCGAATGGCCTACTCCTGCACCTAATTTCTATGTTTCTATGTTGGGACTGGTACATGGATATGATAGGTTTGGAGGGTTATGGACCAAGCGCAGGCAGGTGGGACCAGGGTAGCTGGGACATTGTTGGCCGGTGTGGGCGAGTTGGGCCGAAGGGCCAGTTTTCACATTGTATTCATCTATGACTCAATGACAATGCATAACCCTGGTAAGCAACACAGACTTTAATTAAATAGCATCGCGCCTTAGAGTGTGCACTTGCGCATGTAAATAAATGATAATCCGTGAACATATCTTTATACAGCATGGCCGATATCAGATACTTTGATACAGAGAAGTTAAACTGAGGGTTTTCCCAACAGAATTGGCTAGATCTTCTGCTGTTCATGGTACATGAATGGAACAACTTCATTCATCGTCCTCTTAAAAGGCTGGGTATGAAAGCATTGGAGTGATTTTAATGTCAAGTGTTGCCCAGCTATCTATTTTTAGAGTACATCCACACATTCTATCAATGTTACAGATCATTGCAACTGGTCCTTCAGCCCAACTCATCTATGCTGACCAAATTACTAGACTCCTTTGCCTGTGTTTGACACACAGCATATCCCTCAATAACCTTTTCTCCACATGTAGCTGTCCAAATCAAGAGATTCTAAAGAGAAATTCCGACTACGCTGTTTTGAAAATTAGTAGGAAAGTTCACCTATGTTTAACCTGAACCGACTTCACTTAAATGTACAGATCTAGTTATTATCTTGCTGCGTTTTCTAGCAGCCCGCTGGCTACAATTCAATAGCATATTATTTCAAAAGGACTTCATTGACTGCATAGTGCTTTGGGGCATTCTAAGGATGTAAAAGGTGCAAGAAATTCAAGTTCTTTCTTTTTGGGGTAAAAAAAAACTAGGTTCAGTTTATAAAGGAAAGAAAAAGGATCTGTACATATGAGAAAGCCATATGTACATTAGAAAAGGCCATCTGTCTCAATCACGCCACAGATATTCTGCTGAAGCATAAAGCCCAGCAACCACAGAGCTAACTCTATTCATCCCACCGATACACTGTTAACACTTACATACTTGGAAACTGGCAAACCACCAAAAGACATGTCTGGCCACCAAGGTTCTTAAATATGTATAAGTCTGGTTGCACTCAGGGAATGAAAGCTCATTTAAGAAGGAAAAATTCAAAACCATACATGGTGGTAGGATGTGGACGGAACAAGACCCTTTTATTTGACTCCTCTCTCAATAATCTTTCTGTCTACATCTGTAAAAGGCTGTTACAAAAGCCACAAGTCATTCACCCTGCTGTGTCTTCTACAACCAAAAGAGGTGCCGGACGGTTGGGTAATTGGCTCTTGTAAATTACCTCGAAAGTGGGTGGGCGGTAGAAATGTCAGGGAGTTCATGGGTTTAATTGCAGGGAAATCAGTGGCGCAGCGGTAGAGCTGCTTCCTCACAGTGCCAGAGGCACCGGTTCAATCCTGACGACGGGTGCTGTCTGTGCAGAGTTAGTATGTTCATCTTGTGACCACAAGGGCTTTCCCCGGGTGCTCCAGTTTCCTTCCATGTCCCAAAGATGTGGGGGGTTGTAGGGTTCAATAAATTGCTCCTAGTGTGTAGGATGCAAAAGTAGGATAATTCAATGGCAAAAAGCAAATCTGTACCTTGTTCTTCCATAGGTATCAGTGCAAGGCTTCCTGTTTTTCCGATGTATATGAATTTAGATTTACTTTAGAGATACCACGTGGAAACAGTCCCTTCGGCCCACCGAATCGACGCCGAGCTACACTAGTTCACCTCTTACACTAGTTCTACCAGGGCTCGAAATTAACGGTTGCCCGGGTGCCATTGACCACTCAAAGCGCCGCCGTGCAACCTAAACACCGAGTCATTTTGCCCGACTTGGCAACCAGATACTGGTTTGTACCGAAGATAGACACAAAAAACTGGAGTAACTCCGCGGGTCATGCAGCACCTTCCTCTCATCCATCCTATAGTGATCCCCCATTCATCCTGCACAGACCCTCCAATCCACACTGTACTGATCCCCCCCATTCATCCTGCGCTGATCTCCCCCCCCCCCATCCATCCTGTACTGATCCTCAGATTCAAGAAAAATGGGGGGAACAGTCTCGAAGAAGGTTTGTCTTAACCCGAAACGTTGCTTGCAAGCCTTCGCTCCATAGATGCTGCCGCTGTCACCCGCTGCGGGCGTTTTGCTCCAGCACTTTTGTCTACCCTGATCCATCCCGTACTGAGCTGCACCGCCCCCCCCCCACCTTGCAACACCACTGACATCCCCCTTGCTCTCCCCGAGGAATTTTACCATACTCCAACCAACACGTACTAAGGAGCACCTGCCTCAATCCATCCATTCTCGCCCCCCCTGCCTCTCTAACCCCCCTCCACCCGCCCTCCATCTATCCACCCCACACTGATTCACACTGACCCCATTCCCCCCTTTATTCTGACCACTATTGTCCTGGAAATGTCTTCCCCATCCCGAATCATTGACTATGTTTGATAATGGAATGCAATCAAATGTGTTTTAGTTCCCCCCCCCCCCCCATATTTGTTTTAATCCATAAAGATGAATTTCTAAATCCTGAACACGTGAAACATTAAAACCCAGTGTTCGATTGCACTGTTATTATAGAATTCATTTTAACAGCAAATTTACCCTGCCTCTCTAATATGGAATATCAGTACTGTAGTTATTTAATGAGCAACATTCACAACTATACGTACGTATATATGTTACCATGGTTCCAGGATTTATCCCCACAGGTTGATCCATCCTGCTGAATAATTCAACCACAATTGTGTTTGGAAGTGGAAAGAACTAATAGAAATTGCATTAATTGCAATGTAGAAAGAGTTGAGATACTGTCTTATAATTTTGCTGCATGTCATTGTGGGATATATCATGTCCTGATTGGTGAATGTTCTAGTTCGTGACTTTATTTGAAGCAGAAATAATATGTGAATGCTTCATTGAGCATTATTCCGACCGGTAACTACGCACTTCATCCGAGCACATTATCGCACGCATCATGCAAGCCGTCTTAAATGACCACCTAAACTGTCATTTGGCGACCTAAAAAGCTGCCAAGGTTGACCGACTGGCAACAGGGAAAAAAATTTAAGCGAGAGCCCTGTCTACCCTACAGGCGAGGGATAATTTACAATTTTTAACGAGGCCAATTAACCAACAAAATTGCAAGTCTTTGGAATGTGTACAGATGATCGATGGTTAGCATGGACTCTGTGGGCGGAAAGGCCTGTTTCCATGCTGCATCTCTAGTACTTGCTTTCTCCCTTCTTCCTTCCCCTTCCCCGCTTTCCCACAGCCTACTGTCTCTGCCTCTTCCTTTCTTTTTTCCCCCTGATAACTACCCCACCCCATCCCCCCACCCCCCCCGCACCACCGACGCAAGCCGTCTTAAATGACCACCTAAGGTCTCGACCCGAAAAAGTCGCCTATTCCTTTGCTCCATAGATGCTGCCTCACCTGCTGAGTTTCGAGAGCCCTTTTTTGTCTACACACATGTATAATGTACGTTTTTTAACAGAAATATAAAAACAGAAATGTTGGAATGGTACATCTCAGTGGTTGTGGCCCTGTTAACGAAAGGCCTGTTAGATGCATAGAAATCTCTAGTACTTGCAGTAGGCCATTCGGCCCTTCGAGCCTGCCCCGCCATTCAATATGATCATGGCTGATCATCCAACTCACTATCCCGTACCTGCCTTCGCTCCATACCCCCTGATCCCCTTAGCCACAAGGGCCACATCTAACTCCCTCTTAAATATAGCCAATGAACTGGCCTCAACTACCCTCTGTGGCAGAGAGTTCCAGAGATATCACCACTCTCTGTGTGAAAAAACTTTGCTTCACTTTCCACAGCTGTTCCCTGGTCTACTGAACCTGCTTGTATTTCAGATTTCCAGAAACTGTTTTTTTTGGTTGTTTTTTTCATTTTAAATTTCAAACATCAACAACATTTTGTTTCGTGCTCTTGATGATACTGTTGCACTGCCAAGTTGGGCTAAAAATCGATTCAATGGCAGAAAGCAAATCTGTACGTTGTTCTTCCATAGGTATCAGTGCAAGGCCTCCTGTTTTTCCGAATGTACACGAATTTAGATTTACTTTAGAGATACCGCGTGGAAACAGGCCCTTCGGCCCACCGAGTCGATGCTGACCCGCAATCACCCCTTACACTAGTTCTACCCTACAGACCAGGGACAATTTATAATTTTTAATGAGGCCAATTAACCTACAAAACTGCAAGTCTGTGGAATGTGGGAGGAAACCAGAGAAAGCCCATGTGGTCAGAGGGAGAATGGACAAACTCGGTACAGACAGCGCCCATGGTATGGATCGAACCCGGGTCTCTGGCGCTGTAAGGCAGCAGCTCTACTGCTGCGCCACCCTGCCGCCCTGTAGTATTTTCTTTGACTGAACAGCACGCACCAAAGAAGCTTCCCACTGTACCTCAGTACACGTGCAATAAACTAAATTTAAACCTAAACTCCCACATATTGTCTATCGAGTCCTTCAAGACATTTGCCTCTTCCAATGAGGTTAGATCTCATTTTTTCAAACTCATTTCAGGAATCGATCCCACAAATCTTTGCTTCCCTTCCTCCCTAGCAAGTATATTCCCTTTAGCGCAGAGACTAAAATGATTATGCAATACTCCAGGTATGCTCCTCAGTTTCACAAACTCGGCTTAATTACACAACCTGCTGAAGTTAATGTGATGGTGTTATCAACTATGTCCAAGTGATACATTTTTTTCTTCGTCATTTCAAATATGTTTGATACTGCCTTATTCCAGTGACGTGCGGTGAGGTCAATGGCTGGGAGGCATTGGCTTCTACCCCATCCTAACTTAGGGGTGTGTGTGTGTGTGTGTGTGTGTGTGTGTGTGTGTCTGTGTTGTCTGTGTGTGTGTTTAGTTGTCTGTGCGTGATGTATGTATCTGGGAGAAAAGGAGAGAAGTGAGGGAGGGAAGTAGAGAAAGAAGAGGGGGAAGGAGAGAAGGGAAAAGAGGGAGAGGAAGGAGGGAGGGAAGGAGGGAGGGGAGGGAGGGAAGGGAAGGAGAAGGGAGGGAGAGGCCGGCGGCGGGAGTGGATGCCAGGGTCCCGAGCCGATAGTAGATTAGTCCAGCGCTACATGTCAATAAATCAACCAAAGATACTAGAGAAGTATCTTTGGAATCAACATACCAGTCAGCACCACCCGCGCTGGAAAGTCTGCGCCGCCGCTGCTGAAGCTAGCTAACGTGAAGGGAGCACGAGGCAGCGTCAATTACGTGAGCTTACCTACACTGGGCTCAAGACACTCCCCCTTGTGAGGCAGACGTGATCGCTGCCTCTCCTGGAGCTTTTACATATCAGTTTTATGTGAGACCAGCGAGCGCAAATGTAATGTCTTTATATGTGACATAAGCTACCTAGACTATGGAAGGTAAGGACATGTAATGAAGGGGTTCACACACATTACTTTGGTGACATACAGAGAGATAGTAACAGGCACAAGCTTATTGCCTGCAGTTTCTGAGGGGTTGCGCAATCAGAGGGGAGGCTCAGCTTGTTGCTGCCTCACCTCTCCCTGTATTTGCAGCACAGCTGCGCAAATTTTGCGATTTTGACTATAAAACATGATTAGATTCATATAGAAATTCCATTAATAACACAGATCAGTGGAAAATCTTTATATTTATTTTATTTTAATATTATTTTTCTTTACTTTTCTTAACAGCTATTTCCATTCGGAGTATGACAGGTGAGGCTCTGCCTCCCCTGACCGCACGTCCCTGCCGCATCATATTTCTGCAATCTCTTCACGCAGTCTTTCACTCTATTTTTTTCTTTCTTGGACCACCAAACTATAATTAATCACTCCCAGAGTATTCCACTTTAAAAATGATCTTTTACAACCCAAAACCAGGTTCATCAGTTTGATGCCATCCAGGACTGCTGTCCATTCAATGTTTCTTCCAATTTAAAAACACACAGGTCCAAGGGAAGATGGCTGGATGCCAAAAGGAACGGCCAGAACTTAACTGCACACAAACACACCACCACTTTAGCCATGAGTGACACAAATAGAAAAATCAGTTTCAGCTATGTAGATTAAGGCATAAAGATCAATTAGTACGTAGGGAGAATTCTCCAGCGCTCTTTATGAAAATTGCTTCTAACAAAGAGGAGGCACACAATGTAATCCAAAACACAGAACCTCTGACAATACCTCAGCACCAGCCTGAATAGCAGGTAGAGTTACTGGAGAGGGATTTAAATACCGAGATGGTAGTAATACTGAGCCCAGATTACATAATCATAATACTTAAAAGTTATTTGTGATTCAGTTATCCGGTTCAATTCATATATAATCTTATTTATATAGCACATAACACATGACATTTAGTCAACTTGCATTGACCACAAAGTAAAATTACATTACATTTACACACCTAAAGGACCAACGGTATGCACTCCAAGCGGGATTCGAACCGCTATAGCTGTCCCATGAATCTCACATTCCTTTTCTTTCCACATTAAAAGTAGTCTTTTACAACCTAAAACCAGGTCCATCAATTTGATGCTATACTGTCCCATGACATTTACCGTTTTCTCACCTTTAAAAACACAGGGCACTGGTGCAGTGGAAGGAACACTACGGACGTAAAGACCAGTCAATGTACTGGAGTAATTCAGCGTTACATGCATTCTCTGGAGAATGTGAATAGGTGACTTTTCAGTTCAGGACCCTTCTTCAGACTCTACCCGAAACATCACCTATCTATGTTCTCCAAAGATGCTGCCTGACTCACTGAGTTACTACAACAGTTTGTGTCTTATTTGGGTATAAACACAACACGACTTGACATGTTTAAGAAAGAACTGCAAATGCTGGAAAAATCGAAGGTAGACAAAAATGCTGGAGAAACTCAGTGGGTGAGGCAGCATCTGTGGAGCGAAGGAATAGGCGACGTTTCGGGTCGAGACCCTTCAGAAACTCAGACGCTGAGTTTCTCCAGCATTTTTGTCTACACACAACTTGACACGTTGTCCAAGCTTCCACAAATGCGATCAGCCCGATTTACAATCCAAGTTCAAATTATATCACCACCACCTCTGTTATATATTACACGAGTTTAAAAAAAAATTCTTGCAAATCTTTCATCATTGCTGAAAAGAAATCCCCTCTCTGCCTGGCCCACTGTGGTCCTTCCATCACTGCATTCACTAATTCAAAAAACAATACACCATCACACCTTCTCAAGAGCAGACGAGGGCATTAATGCCAGCCTAGCCCACCATTCTGAGGGAGTACGGGAAAATAAAAGAACGAGCAACGTTAGATTCCAAGCATCAGGCTCAGCAATGCTGCAAAACGCAGAGCAATTGCAGAATAAAACCTCCGTGCAAGGGTGCTTGGCAATCTCCAAAGGGAAACCCAAAGAATTCCCCACTCACTTCAACACCATCTAGACCAGGGGTTCCAGGCCCTTTTTGTCCCGTTTACCCCAGGCAACTTTAATAGCAGGTAACAAAATTATTCCACTTATTTATGAACAACTAATGATGAAGAGATACCGATATACCAAAACCAAACACAGTCAGTCAATGAGAAAAATGATGTACAAATCCAAAGTCAACAAAGTTAGCCCCTGGGAGTAAATTTACCCCAGGCTGGGAACCCTTGATTTAGGGAGAGAGATACAGCATTGAAAAAGGCCCCTTGGCTCATTGAGTCCTCGCCGATTATTTGTTTCACACTATCTGCCAAATAAATGCACCCATCGTGCAGGTTAGAAGACGTTTGCACACCCGATTACTTTTATACCAAATCATTGCATTTCTCCAGTGAATCTGCCTGATATTGATTATGTTAGATAATGAGTGAAGGCAGCTTGTGTGGAGCATAAACAGATCCGTGGAGATGTGAAACCAAAGATTGTTTACATTCTGCATTCACTATTGAATATCTTTTAAAGCTATTCATATGAACGTAGGGATCTGGCACATTCCAAGGAACCTAATCATTTAGCTACAAGTCTTCTTTTGCGAGAATGTTGTCGGGAATTGCAGGGATGAGCTATAGGGAGAGGTTGGTTAGGCTAGAACTTTATTCCTTTGAGTGCAGTTGGCTGAGGAGTGATCTTTAGAGATGTATAAAATCATGATGCTTAGGTCTATGATTGTAGGGGAACAGATAGGGTGAATGGACAGTCTTTTACCTGGAGTAGTGGAATCAAGAAACTGGAGACATAGGTTTAAGGTGAGGGGAAAGATTTAATAGGAACCCAAGCATTTTTCACACAGGTGATGGGTATTTCGAATGAGCTGTCAGAGGAGGTAGTTGAGGCAGGTACTATTACAGCATTAAAAATACATTTGGATAGGTGCATGGATAGGAAAGGTTGAGAGGGGCAGGACTAGCGTAGATGGGGTATCTTGGTTGGCAAGGGCAAATTGGGCTGAAGAGCCAGTAAGACTGTCAACTTAGAAGAGCAATGAGAATGCCGAGCGCTTGAAAAGGCAAAATCAAAGCCTGCCGACCAAGAGTGGAGAAGCAGAAGTAATCTAAATAACTCAATGTTTATCTGCTGTGGACCTGATGAGCTGAAAGGTTGCACCCTGTGCCATGAATTTCACAAATAATTCTGCAATTGAAAGCTGAAAGCCTCTTTGAGCAAATGGAAAGTATGGGGAGGCTAGGTTTAGGTTTAGTTTAGTTTAGTTTCGATCAAGTGCATTGTGGTAGCCAACTGATATAAAATTATATAAACAGGTTCCAAAATGTGTTTGAAAAATAAAATATTATCAAAGATAAAATGTTAAAATATTTCTGCAAGAATAAATCGGAGCTCTCAGAGGCCTACTCAACAAAGTCTTCTCCGTGGATTGTCACCTTGTCGTGGTGGAGAAGCTCGTGTGGTCCTGAGATCCTGAAAGCGATGCCGTCTGGAGCTATGCTCCTGGTAGGGCCACCCATGGCGGTAAGGTCGAGGGGGAGGTCTCTGACAAAGAGAAATCCGATCAAGACCTCAACGGTGGAACAGACGGAGGACAATGGCTGACCTTAGTGCAGTGTCATAACGGCTGGGAAGGCAGCACCAGAAAAGGGTCGTCACCGGTCATCTGGGACTCCATGTCACTGGATCCCGACCCAGATCCGTCAAGGACTGTGAGGTGGCTGTCTGTGCACCAGTCTCCCCAAGTTAAACAAAGTCACACACGGGCGTCCTCCATATAGGGAATAACACCCTGGAGACACCCATGGTCAGCCATGACCAAAGGGAACCCAAGAAGAAGCTATATATCACTGTAAAATTGTGAAGCACGCACTCATAGCAATAAACAACTCAAATGATTTTGTTGAGTAAAGGTTGATTTTTTTCCTGCTTCAATTTAATTATTCCTATTAATTATAACCGGATGATAAATCCTCAATATACAGTCAGCAAACAGGAGATTGCAAAGTACTATCACAGAGTTTATGGCTTTGAAGGCAACAATCATAACATATAAAATAAGTCAATTTGAGAAAAAAATAAAATGGCTTTTGCGTACAGTGAGTATTTGAAGACATGAGCAGTACATAAAATGTATTCTTATACTCATCCAAGTGCTGGTGGCAAGGACAGCATTTACTGCCCATTCCTAACTGAGTAGCCAAAGTCTATAGTACGATGGGGTAGTTCAGCAAAATGGCAAAGGGGCCAGATGACCGATCTTGCTCATACTTGTTTTTACATTCTTATGTTCTCTCATGCCATTGTGTTCAATTTAATAAATTAGATGATTCTGTATTCCATAGTACAGTACACGACAGGACCAGGCTGTGGAGATCATACAAATATTTGAATGCGCTTCCCACCAGGTTCAGGAACAGTTACTTCCCCACTGTTATCAGACTACTGAACAATCCTCTCATTTGCTACTGCTGAGCTAAGCTGTGATGTATGAATGCACAGGTAGACAAAAGTGCAGGAGAAACTCAGCGGGTGCAGCAGCATCTATGGAGAGAAGGAAATAGGCAACGTTTCGGGCCCGAAACCCTTCTTCAGACTGATGCTGCTGCACCCGCTGAGTTTCTCCAGCACTTTTGTCTACCTCCGATTTTCCAGCATCTGCAGTTCCTTCTTAAACAACATGTATGAATGCATGGTTAGTTTGGCATTGAAGAGGCGTTTGGATAGGCATATTGATACGTAGGGAATGGAGAGACATGGATCATGTGAAGGTAGGGGTGATTAACTTGGCATCATGTTCGGCATGGACATTGTGCGCCAAAGGGCCTAATACTGTGCTGCACTGTTCCGCAAAGCATAGAACATAGGACAGTATTGCACAGGGCCAGGCCCTTCTGCCCACAATGTCTGTGCTGAACATGATGCCAAAACCAACTCTTATCGGCCTGCACATAATCCATATCCCTCCATATCCATTTGCTTAAATGCCCCTATCGTATCTGTCTCCACCACCACCACCCCTGGCTACGTGTTCCAGGCACTCACCACCCCCTGTATATATATATATTTTTTAAACTTGCCCCACATACATATCTCATTTAAACTTTACCCCTCTCACCTCCAAGCTATGTCCTCCAGTATTTGATATTTCCATCCTTGGAAAAAGGTTCTGGCCATCTACCCTATTGATTGATGCCTCTCATAATTCAGTGGTTTCACTTCAAGGAGAAGGAAACCCACTGCAAAATAAAATCTCCTTCTTGTGTATGGCAGGCACACCTAAAGTTGTAGGTCAAGGGTAGACATCCGGGCCAGGACACCATCAGTTACTTGATACCACCAGGGAAAAGCCTCAGTGAGCAGTCATTCAAGATGTGTGAGATGGTCTAGTCTGGATGTCCGCAGTCACAAGCAGGGCTGTCTGTCATCCCCCACTGATGCAGGTGATGGGCTGTTCTTGCATGGAGGGTGCGGATTCTGTTCAGGGTTAGCCAGAGGAATCCTGATGGAGGTCAAAACCCGGTGGTTTCACTGTGGAGTCTGTGATGACCTTTCCATTGTTGGTGTTGGCATCTTTCCAGGCTCTGCGCCACTCGGTCTTGGAGTCAATGCAAAATAATCGGGGTAGGAGATTGCAACCTTCATGTGGTCCACCCTGTTTCGACCAATGCAATCAACCTGACGCGTACAAACAAATAAATGCAAAAATAAATGTTCAGATGTTAAAGCAACAGAACATAAAAATAGCTTTTCCGTTAGTTGATATCGTCTTACTTTCCTGGAGGACAATTTCACCGAGCTTCTGGATTTAATCCAGAAATGTGCTGACAATTAAATATCAATTGCAGACAATTTAAAAAAAAATCTTGAGATCGCAAATCCATCTTGGCCAAACATATGGGAGATGTAGACAAATGCAGAGAACACACCTGGAATACTGCCTACAATTTTGATCTCCTTCTACCTGAAGGATGTTGAAGGCTGTACAGAAAACCCTCTAAATGGATTCCTTGGATTGTTGTCTCAACCCTCTGTTGTTGCAAAAGAAAAAGACAAGGAATAAATTGTGGTCATATTTGGAGTTCAGAATATGGAACACTCTCATCGATCATGTAAGATTCTAATACGTTACAAGGGAAGATGCTGAGCGATTTCCAGAATGGGAAAATAGAACCAGGGACCATAATCTCAGGGTAAAATTTCTTCATCCTAGTCAGCCGTAGATCCTGATTTCTGAAATGTGAAACAAATTATTTTTCTTACTTTTCCTCCTGTACTTTTTAAAAAACCCAAGCATGTTCGACCCAAAACGCCACCTATTCTGTCTCTTCAGAGATGCTGCCTGACCCCCCCCGAGTTACTCCAGCATTTTGTGTCTATCTTCGGTGTAAACCAACAACTGCAGTTCCTTCCTTCGCATGCCACATTAGCCACCTTAATGGCATCCTAAAGTCTTGTATTTTGGAGATAGTCATTTACTATCATCTAGTAACAGTTGCATTGACGTCCGATTTCCACAACCTTTTAGTTTTTTTTGTTGAACAATAGGTATTAAGGATGCAAACATGCAAGACGAGCTAGATGGTCTCATCCTCTTGCCATGTTGGTAGACTGCCCTCCTATTGAGAAGACCTGACAGATCAAGGCAAGCAGGGATTTGTAATAAACAATAGTCTTGCTGGTGACATCCAAACCCACACAACAATCAAAACATTAAATAGTTTCACAAATGCTGGAAACTCTCCAATGGCAGCTCAGTGCCACTAGTAGAAATAGTGCCGCACAGCTCCAGCCACACAGATTCAATCTTCAACCCCCCCCCACCCCAGAAGATTTTGCACAGAAAAATAAGGACCAAAAAACTAATTCTCACCCTAGACTATGTTGATGGTCCACCGAATACTGTTTTAGTTTGAGTTTAATTTATTATTGTCACGTGTGCTGAAGTACAGTGAAGAACTCACCTCTAAAATCCTAATCTAAATGCCCCCCCCCCCCATGTGGTGATATATAATTCTTATCATTTAAAAAGTGAACTCCGTTTCAGCTGAAATGCGCCTCAAGACGACCTGGTTTCATTGATTCGTTGGTCAAGCATTGTTGGCATAAGAGGCAGAAAAGGTGACCGTTCATCATGGACAGCGGGTATGAAACCAAGTTTTAAATATTCCTCTGAATACTGACGAACTTTCTCCTTGCTTGCACTACTCATTTTAGCACGAGCAGACAAAGAAATAGTTCTCAGAAAATGGATTGCTTTCCCTTGAGAGAAAACGGAGGAAATAGATATTATACGGGTAACTTAGCAAAAGCTCTTTGAATCGCATTTCTAAATCCAATTCAATAAATAAGGTTCTCCCATGATCTCACGCGCTTCGTGCGACGTGCATGAAGAGCGATGGCGCGGTGATTATGTAATAACTACACAATAAAGACCTTTTTTACCCCCAAAAAATTATTTACTCAAAATAACATCTGAAACATAAACTACATATGTTTACCTGATGGAAAATCCAAAAAAAAAAAATAATCGAAAATTTGGACCCAGACCTCCTCAGTCGCGCTCAATTGCCCCCCTTAAAAATCAAATTGCCCCCCTGTGGGGCGTACGCCCCACGTTGAGAACCACTGATCTAGTCAAATAAATGACAATGCACGATTGGATAGAGGATACAATATTTAGTGCAAGTTAAAGTCTGATAAAAGACAGTTCAAAGACAGTTTCTTCCCAGCTGTGATCAGACAACTGAAACATTCTCTAACCAGCTAATCAGTTGTCTGATCACAGCTGGGAAGAAACTGTTCCCGATTCTGGAGCCATATGTTTTCAAATTTTTGTACTTGCCTGATGGGAGAGGGGAGAAGAGGGAGTGTCCGGGTGAGACTGGTCCTTGATTATGCTGCTGGCCTTGCCGAGGCAGCATGAAGTGTAGATGGAGTCATGGAAGGGAGGTTGGTTGGCGGGATGGCCTGGACCAGGGGTGGGCAACCTGCGGCCTTCTAGGCCATTAAGGGCGGTCTTTTGAATGAATCCAAATTTTGTAGAACAAATCCTTCTATTTTTGCTCGTCTTTTATTATTTTAATTTTAATCTTAAAATGAATGTATTTAAAATACCAGAGTAAAAGAAGATTCAACTAAATAATCCTCCCCGACTGACGGCCACAATTAAAACATTAGTATATCATGAGGGCTATTTTAACAAAAGAATGTACATTTTGAAGTACAGGGTATATCTAATTGAAGTTTCTTGGATGCGGCCTTATTAGATTACAGCTAACTTAATGCGGCATTCCAACATGAAAAGGTTCCCCACCCCTGGTCTGGACTATGTCCACAACTCCGCAGTCTTGGATGGAGCTGTTCCCAAACCATGCTGTGGTGCATCCCAAAAAAAATGCTTTCCATAGCGCACATGTAGAAGTTGGTGAGAGTTGTTCGGGACATACTGAACTTCCCAAGACTTCTGAGGAATTTTAAGATTAAAGGTGGCTGCTCAGAGACTGGCAATGTCTGTGGTAACAGCAAATCCCATGGTGCAGGTGTGAATTAGATTGTGCAATATAGGTCAATGCGATTCAAAGTCATAACAGACGGCAAAAATTTACATGCATCTTCTCATTAGCATTCCATGAGAGCTTTGCGAGAGTGATTTAACATTACGGACCAGTGTTACTGTTCCTTTGATCGGGATTGATTGACATCCGATCTTCAAAGAAATTAAGCAGAGGAAAGCACAAATCATTCAGCAATCAGCGATTCTGGCATCTGGCACAGATGTGCACAGGGACACAGTAAATGCTGGTTAAGCATGTTCAACCTCACCACGAGGATACCACTCAATTCATTCTTTTTAATCAAGGAACAAGGCAGGGGTCAACCGGTTCACCCAGGAAGCCAGAAAAAGTGGAAGCCATTTTGCTGGTTGGTCCAAAGGCCAAGATGTGACAGGAATAAAAACATACATCTGTGAATCGTTCCCGGTAACCATTATTGTGACATGCAGTATTCTTTAGATATTATAGATTCTTCATTAGTAAATAACGTGAAATAACAGTTCCCCGGTCCTAAGTGTGCTATTTTCTACCTTTCCAATTGACAAGTGACATTGCAAGAATAGTGTGCAATTTCAAGTGCAATGTTTTGTTGCTAAATAGGGTAATTATCACCCCTGGGCTATTCAATCCATACTTTGCCAGCTTCGAACAGGCACAAACCACTCAAGCAGAAAATCTTACAACCATGAGAGCGCAGTGTTTAAGACGCTTAAAATGTTAAACAATTTGGGGGTTTTTGGTGCCTAAGAAAATTTCGGGTGAAAGATAGGTGAAAATGAATGACATCTCAAAAAAAGAGCAAAACAATCCCATTTTCCAATCACTTCAGTAATATAAGGCACCGTCTTTGCTATTCTGACAACGATGTCCAAAGATAAACCATCACTCAAAGACACAGGTTCTCATTGGAGTACAATTCCAATGTCAGTCAACACGCTCTAAAGGCCCATTCTTTAGAAAGTGAACCCAAAATGCCACACACGTGACCAGATGCCATCACAAGGTGATACATTAAAAAAAAAAAAATTATTGTAAGAGATTAATCTTATTCATTTGGAGCTCCGGAGCGTTGGGCCCGCTGCTCCAACATGCTGGTGTTTTGAGGCTTGGCTCGCGGAGCTCCCAGCGCGGGCGGCACTGAACGACATCGCAAAATCCCTGGGGCCCTTTGCTGAGGCTGCCAGCGTGAATCTCCGACCGGCCTGGGGACGTCAGGAGCTGCGGACTCCGGTGGGAAGTGGCCGATTTGGAGGTCCAAGCCGCTGAGGTTGGCCTCCAGTCCCGACGTCGGAGAGCCAACATCCCGGCGAGCGGGCCCGAGCGGCAGGCTGCCCGTAGTGGCGACTGCTGAGGGCTCCGGAGGACCCGATCACGGGTGAACATCAGCGGAAGAGACTGACTTTGGTGCCTTCCCTCACAGTGGGAAACTTTTGAATCTGCTCTGTGGGGATGTTTTATGTTGAACGCTTGTTGTGTTCTTTATTTTATTGTATGGCTGTATGGTGATCACATTTCGCTGTGCCAACTGGCACATGTGACAAATAAATGTATCTTGTATCTTGTATCTTGAACCCGAGCACCAAGTTGTAAGCGGCCGAAGGAGCGCATCCCTCAGGACAGCCCCCACTTTCCCACGGCCGCCCTCCGCCCAGTCTCCCATGCGGCTGCACTGTGACGGGCTGTGTGTCGGCAGCGCATGCGCACACGGGGCCGGGTGGAACAGAGGTGTGGGACAGGCTGGTCCCTCCACCCACCCAGATGCACCGTCATCAGACCCCAACCCCTACACAAAGGTGATTCACTCCCCGACACCCACACCAAGTGATTCACCTCCCACCCCAGCCGCGGGGACAGACGGCTCGGGGCATTGGCAGCCATAGTAAATCGCTTTTAAAATATTGGGGGGGGGGAGGAGAGCAGACACAAATTCCCTGGTGGGCCGGTGACAAGTGTGCATGACAACAAACAATTTTATGTCCTCCCACTTACCTCCCCATTCTTCAGACCTGAATGGTCTCAGCTGATGAAATGAGCCAACTGTCACACCAAAGATGGACACAAAATGCTGGAGTGACTCAGTGGGACAGACAGCATCTCTCGAGAGAAGGAATGGGTGCCGTTTCGGGGAGACCCTTCACGCTCAGTCTTCAGGTCTGAAGAATGGTCTCGACCCGAAATGTCACCCATTCCTTCTCTCCAGAGATGCTGCCTGTCCCACTGAGTTACCACAGCTTTTTGTGTCCAACTTCGGTTAAAACAGTTTACAGATTATCTGGTGTTTTGAGCGTGGGAGCTTGTGTGCAGAATGGTCTCGACCCGAAATGTCACTCCAGAGAAGGAATGGGTTCTGCTGTTCTGCTGTTTTGCTGAGTTACTGCAGCTTTTTGTGTCCATCTTCGATTAAAACAGTTTACCGGCAGAGGCAGCGGCGGCTGGGACAGCGGCAGCGGCGACCAGAACTCGGAGCTGGGGCGGCGGCAGTGGCAGCCTGGCCCGCGCTGTTTTTATACTCACAGCTCCAGGTAACCCCTCCTCACTCCAACGGCTCCCTGGCCCCTGAATTTTATTTAAAAAATGTATTCAACAATTTTTTTGCGCCCGGGGCAACTGCCCCACTGCCCCCCCCCCCCCCCCCCACGCTACGCCACTGCGTCACAGTGCGGCCGCACGGGGGAGACGAGGCAGAGGATGGCCGTGGCCGAGTGGGGGCTGTCCCGAGGGATGCGCTCCTTCAGCCACTTATAACTTGGTGCTCGGGTTCAGAGTGCCCAGTCACCTATGGCTTGTGTGGGAAAATGACCCCCACCATCCTGTCTCCATTGGCCAGTGATTGACGTGGGGGTATGGACCAATCGCTGACAAGCACTGCCCCCCACCCCCGCCCTGCGACGTCATGTCCGTTATTTGACTTTTTGACAGAGTGTCCTTTCTGCGAGTTTGCTTTTAGGCATCCCACCCTTTTGGTTAGTTGTTTTTTCGGCTTTGTTTGCGTTCGGTTATTTGACTTCCACTCTTTGCTTTGGCTTCTCGTCCTTCAACGCCACGTCCGCACACGAGAGCTGACCTCTACCGCACTGAGGCCAGGCGCCAGCACTTGGACACCTCCTCCTTGGACCCTGACCTCACAGATGAGCACCAGGCCATCATTTTGCAATTTGGAAGCTGTCTGCCCTCCACAGCCTCCAACCTTATCGTTCCCCAGCCCCGCACAGCCCGGTTTTACCTTCTCCCCAGATTCCATAAACACAACTGCCTTGGCAGGCCCATTGTTTCAGCCTGCTCCTGCCCCACTGAAATCATTTCCATGTACCTCGACTCCATCCTATTCCCGATGGTGAATCTGTGGAATTCTCTGCCACAGAATGTAGCTGAGGCCAGTTCATTGGCTATATTTAAGAGGGAGTTAGATGTGGCCCTTGTGGCTAAAGGGATCAGGGGGTATGGAGAGAAAGCAGGTACAGGACACTGAGTTGGATGATCAGCCATGATCATATTGAATGGTGGTGCAGGCTCGAAGGGCCGAATGGCCTACTCCTGCACCTATTTTCTGTTTCTATGTTTCTATGAAGACCTTCGTTTCTTCCGTGACCGCAGAACCAGCCAATTTCCCTCTACCAACACTCGACTCCACCTAGCGGAGCTGGTCCTCACACTTAACAACTTCTCCGACTCCTCCCACTTCCTCCAAATCAAAAGCATAACTATGGGCACTCACATGGGCACCAGCTATGCCTGCCTCTTTGTACGGTACGTTGAACAATCCCCATTCCAGGCGTACACTGGCCTGATCCCCAAACTCTATCTCCGTTACATTGACGACTGCACCAGGGCCACCTCCTGCACCCATGCAGAATTCATGGACTCAACAACTTCACCACCAATTTGCATCCTGCACTCAAATTCACTTGGACTAGTTCAGACACCTCCCTCCCATTGATCTCACAGTCTCCATCACAGAAGATAGACCATCGACTGACTTCTATTATAAACAGGGATAGAGTCCCCCTGGTCCTCACCCCACCAGCCGTCGCTTACAACACAATCCTCCGACATTTTTGCCATATCCAACGGCATGCCACCATGAGCCATATCTTCCCATCGCCACCCCTTTCTGTCTTCTGCAGAGACCATTCCCTCCACAACTCCCTGGTTAATTCATCCCTTCCCACCCAAACCATCCCCTTGGGCAGCTTACACCCCAGCGGTATGAACATTGACCTCGAACTTCAAGTGACCCTTGCTTTCCCTCTTCCCCTCCCCAGTTCTCCGACCAGTCTGACTGTCCCCAATTACATTTTATCTGTTTGCTTTGTTGTTACCTTCTCCCAGCTAACAATGATCTATCTATCTATCTATCTTCTATCTTCTATATATCTGTAAAACCTGATGACTGGCTGCCTTTCTGCCTTTTGATTCGTGCCCAATACTCGCAGATGTCCAATCGGAACGGCCGATGCTCGCAGATGTCCAATCGGAATGGCCGATGCTCGCAGATGTCCAATCGGAATGGATCCTTTTACTTTCTTCCTTTGATTCACTGCCACGCCGAATCCAGACGCTCAATCTCCCAGGTCTTTTCCATTTCGGTGGAGATTTCGCTTTTCTTTCTAAGTATCCGCTCCTCATTACATTTCGTCGCCTTTAAGTACACGTTTTTAATCAAATCCTTCTCCTCCCCCCCACCCCCCCACTCTTCGGCTGCTGGCGCCCGCATTTCAACCTCAAGAGACGCCATTTAATTCGGCCTTTCAAGGATGACTTCAGTTCGAGGACCACGTCTCCCGTGGGGGCTGCGGGTAGGGAATGGCTACGGGTAGGGAACGGCTGCGTTGGGGGAGCAGACCCAACAGGTCTGCCATTGGTCTAGTTCTACATATTCCTTGATCTTCACCTCCTTTGATGACTCGTTCTCACACCTTACACTTCCTTATCTCTGTATCTCCTGGATAGAATAAGTTTGGAGAAATATGGGCCCCCGACGTTCAGTCTGAAGAAGGGTCTTTGGTATCAATATGCAGCACAGTAGAAAAAAACCAATGCCAATAACCTAGAGACATCTTAGTCAGCATACACGAGTTTTGCTGAAGGGCCTATTTCCATGTTGTATAACTCCGACTAATTTGTCAATGATCCTACCGCCGGTTACGGGAGTAAGATCGTCCCGTCAACCGAAGGCTCGAGGTCCCCGGCTGCGGGAGAGCATAGAAGGGAAGAAATTTGAACTTTTTTTTGCCTCCCATGGCAGTGAGGAATGTGGAGGAGTCACTGTGGTGGATTTTTATGTTAAAATGTATTTTGTGTGCTGTTGCTGTTTATTTATATGACTGGCTGGGCAAATGAAATTCCTCGTATGTTGCTAATAAAGTATTATTGTGATTGTGATTGTGAATAGAAATCTGTCTTTTTTCCCTTGAGCTCCCTTCCCTTGAACATGTCAGGGGGGCAGTTGCACAATGTGGTGCAAAACTAAGTTAGTAAAACCAGTAAATCAGAGGTTGAGGGATGATAAGTGATCTCCGAAGGACCATGATATGGGAAATATAATTGACCCCCAGAGCTAAGGATGAGATTAAAAGGCAGAAATCACTTTAATAAAGCAGTTTCATAGATGGAAGTAACTTTTAAAACCTATTGATTTCAATTTTCCAATTAATAGGAATTGTACCTCTCTCTGGGAATGAGTCCTTTGAAACAAAGATGTAGATACTAACCAAATTAGCCATTTATTAATGATCTTATCAGGCAGGATCACTGTGAACAGCCAATCTTCTGAAACTGGGACTAAAGTAAATGACTAGTTGCAGATTAAAGGTGCAGATTAAAGCACCTGGCTCTTCAGACTCAAGTGTGCCTCTCCCCAAGGTGAATGTACCAGAGTTTTGATCTGCCTTCCTGAGGGTAAACCCACGAAAAGCAACTGGCCCAGACAGAGTTCCTGGTCGTGTCCTTAGTACAGACGTGTCCTTAGTCCTTACTGCACAGACCAGCTAGCGGGAGTATTCGCGGACATCTTTAATCTCCCTCTACTCCGTTCTGAGGTACCCACCAGCTTCAAGACCACCATCAACCCAGTGCTGAAGATAAACAAGACCTCATGCCTAAACGACTACAGTCCAGTGGCCTTGACATCCACCATTATGAAATGTTCTGAGAGGCTAGTTATGGAACGCATTAAATCCAGTCTACCCAGCGACCTTGCCCCAGTGCAGTTCATCTACCACCACAACAGGTCCACGGACGATGCCATCGCCCGAGCCCTGCACACATCTCTGGATAAGAGAGACACCGACATCAGACTGCGATTCATAGACTGCAGTGCTGCCTTTAATATTTATACCATCCAAGCTCATCACCAAACTCACAGGACTTGGTATCAGCACTCATCTCTGCAACTGGATCCACGACTTCCTGACCAACAGACCCCAATCAGTGAGGATAGGGGGAAAATCATTCTCTTACGATAATCTTCAACACTGGTGCTCCACAAGGTTGCGTTCTCTTTGCTTCTTGTACACCCACGATTATGCAGCAATGTACAAATCTAATTCAATTTTAAAATTTGCAGACGACACCACCATTGTGCGCCGAATATCAAATAATAATGAGGGTGTACAGGAAGGAGATAGAGTGGCGAGGACTCCTTCCCTTAGAAAAAGGCACGGAGGCTGAGGCGACAGAAGTAGAGCTCTACGTTGTGGCGGACCTGGAACTCGTTGAGGTGGGGGTGGAGGGGAACAAATGAGAGGGCACTGTAAGCCATACAGAAACCAAACAATAGCATGACACACAGAACTCTCTAATTTGCAATCCAGAGTAATTCTGTGGAATTATATAATTTGCAATCCAGAGTAATTCTGTGGAATTATATTTTTCATTCCATTGTTAGATCATCTCTCATAGACTCTCTGCCAGCCAAATATTTTCTCAAAACCAAAATGTCTAAAACAATGAATTAGCTCGGGGGCTTTCATTGAGCTCCTTCCCCCCCGGCACTGGAGTATCTCCCGGAATCCTTGAACAACAAGATACAATCTTCAAAGTATTGTCAGATCACAAAAATATAGTGATCAGGGCTACAGCTTCAGCCATGTGGGTTGAACATTCAACTGAATTTCTTTCACAGGAACATTGAAAGTATTTTGCTACTTGGCCCTGCGAGCCCATTCCACATTTAACATGATCATGGGTGATCATCCAAATTCACATCCTATTCCTGTTTTCGCCCCACATTTCCCTGATCTCTTCAGCCATTATTTGGCCTTAACAAGTTTCTGTGATAAAGAACACTTACACACCCTGGGAAAAGAAATTTCTCAACATCTCAGTCGTAAATAGCCCTATTCCTCTGACCATGGGCTCCGGTTGTCCACCATCAGGAACATCTTTCCTGCATTTAATGTATCCAATGCACTGTAAATGTAAATTTCAGTGAGGTCCACAACTGTTCAATGCGTAGAGAGACATAAAATGCTGGAGTACTGGCCCTGTCCCACGGTACGAGTTCATTCCAAGAGCTCTCCCGAGTTTTAAAAAAAATCTAACGTGGTAAGCACGGAGAATGAACGTAGCAGGTACGTCGGAGCTCGGGGACGTCTCTTAGCGGCTCGTAACACTAACACCAGGTACGCTGAAAGACTCGCTAACAGCAGGTAACTTCACGGAAAGACTCGTGAAGATTTTTCAACATTGAAAAATGTCCACGAGAGCCCAGAATACCGTCGAACGGCCATTACCGTAATTCTCCGAGTTCAAATCAGGGCAAACTCGGGAGAGCTCTTGGAATGCATTCATACCGTGGGATGGAGCCATAACTCAGCGGGTCAGGCAGCATCTCTGGAGAAATGGAATAGGTGACGTTTCTGGTCTGAAGAAGGGTTCCGACCCAAATCGTCACCTATTCGTTTTCCCCGGAGTTGCTGCCTGACCCACTGCGTTACTCCAGCATTTTGCGTCTATCATCTTCTGTTCTTCTCACAAGTCAAAGTATGTCCAATTATCCCACTCTCTCTTCACATTTCAATCTTGTCATTCAAGGAATTAGTCTGCTAAATCTTTACAACACTCCATCCATAGCAAGAACATCTTTCCTGGGAAAAGGAGACCAAAACTGCACACAATACTCAATGTGGTCTCACCGTGGCCCTGCAGAATTGCAGCAATACATCTCTGGTTCAGTATATGGTCAATTCCTCTCCCATTGAAGGCCAATATACCACTCGCCATAGTGGCTGCCTGCTACACCCACATGCTGACTGTCACCAACTCATGAACAAAGCCCCAGGTATCACTGTGCTTTGCTTTCCTAATCTATTACAGCGCAGATAATAATATGCCTGCTACACCAAAGAGGAGACCCCATATGCACAACATCGCCCATGACTGTCACCAACTCATGAACAAAGCCCCAGGTATCACTGTGCTTTGCTTTCCTAATCTATTACAGCGCAGATAATAATATGCCTTCCAGCTTTTGACACCAAAGAGGAGACCCCATATTTAAGCACAACATCGCCCATGTATTTCCTCGGCTAATTTGTCCAAGTCCTGCCAGAGCATTGGGTTCCAAGCCCATAGCTCCATGAAAGTAGCGACACAAGTTGATAGAGCGGAAAAGAAAGCCAATGTTATGCTTGCCTTCATTGGTCGGGGCATTGGGTACAAGAGTCAGGAAGTCACATTTCAGCTTTTTATAGGACTTTGGTTAGGCCGCATTTCAAGTACTGTGTGGAGTTCTGGTCGTCCCTTCACCGCTGCTGGCAAGTTCATTTCACTGCACTTCATTGTGTATGTGACGAATAAATCTGACTATTGACAGGATGGAAGGTGGAGGCTTTGGAGGGGGTGCAGAAGAAGTTTATCAGTATGCTGCCTGGATTAGAGGGTATTATCTACTAGAAGCTGCCTGATGCTGAGAGCCAATGGTACAAATACTGCCTGACCCACTGAGCTCTTCCAGCACTTTGCTTTTTACTCAAGTTTCCAGCATCTGTAGTCTCTCGAGTCTCCACTTTGCATTGAGGTCACTAAGATCGGCAGCTGCTTCATTGGCAGTACTGGTAAATATTTTTTCCATCCATCTTCACGCAACGTCGATTTTCTAACAAAATTGTTAGAATTTACCCTTAAACCGTTCATCCCCTGTCCCTGGATTTTCAGTTTGAAAAGTAGTTCCTCCACATGACGTGCATTTGGACCAGCGGCAACAGAGAAATCTGTCTGTATCAAGGCTTAACATTGAAAATAGACACAAAAAGCCTGAGTAACTCAGCGGGACAGGCAGCATCTCTGAAGAGAAGGAATGGGTGACGTTTCAGGTTGAGGCCATTTAGTGAAAGCTATTTTTGAAGAGCCTCACTTATGCCGCAAAAAAATGTCTTAATTTATGCATTTGTGGGTTGTAGATAACACCTGCGAGATCTGCAATTATTATCCACCCCCAACTTGACCAGAACAGGGAGTGGCTGTTAAGAATCAACCACAGAGAGAAGGACAAACCCAATCAAATCTACACTACCTAAAGAAATTTACTTCAGTTATCAGAAAGTGGCAGCAATGCTTCTCAGTAACAGCTTGATGCTCAATTTGGGTTTCGTCTGAAGAAGGGCTCGACCCAAAATGTCACCTATTCCTTTTCTCCAGAGATGCTGTCTAACCTGCTGAGTTACTCCAGCCTTTTGTGTCTCCTTTCATCAGGATCACTCAATTCCAAATCTCAGAGCCAAAGATGGAATCACTATTGATCAGAAACTCCACAGGACCAGCCATATAAAAGTCATGTCCACAAGAGGCTGTGCTGTATCATGACTCGCCTCATGTTGTGCCAGTGTTTAGTTTAGTTTCATTTAGAGGTACAGCGCGGTATCTCTAAACTAAATCAAACCTCAACACCTTTCCATCATCGAAAAGAATCGAGTGTGATGCCTAAACTCACAAATCTTATCCAGGCTATAAACAGCCCATTTGTATTTTGTAACTTATCAAACACTCGAAGCAATGGAGAACAATTCAGCCCGTAACCTTGATTGTCAAAGACAAGGCATTTGCCACTTCCATGTCATCAAAATAATTCACCATCCCATCATGGAAACGTACTGCCATTCATTCCTTCATTGTCACTAGATCGCCATCAAACTCTCATCCCAATAGATTTAGGGAGCACCTTCACAGTTTAAATTAGTACCATTAGTATCAGAGACATGGTGGGCTGATCAGCCTGTTCCTATCTATGCTGTTCCATGTTCTAATGCATCAAAATGTTTAGACATCGGCTTTGCAGAGGCAGCCTTCTCAGTTTTCTGTAATTACATTTCCAAAAACTCACACAATCCTTCCACAAAGAACACTGCAGCATCCTACCCAAATGCTGCACTGATCAGATAACCTGTAATAACAATATCATGGATAATTGGGCATAACAAACCCAACTACCCAATAGTTAATCCCTATTTACAAACCAAGCATTATTGTAACCATACTACAGCTCCAGTAAGTCTTGATAATAAACCTGCGCCATTGTGAAACATATAATTGCCCGGCCAAAAATTTGATGTTACATGACTTAATATTCATTTAACCAAGAGGATTCCAGACAAACGTTTAGGTTCAGATTGAATGGCCATTAGCAATAGATTTCTTCTAACCCTATTCTGGGGAATAATTAATTCCAGAATGGAGACACAAGGAATTGCTGATGCTTGATTTACAAAAAAAGATGATAGGTGCTGGAGTAACTCAGCGGGTCAGCTGGTATCTCTGGAGAACGTGGATAGGTGATGCTTCGGGTCGGGACCCCGCTTCAGAATAGACTTCTTCAAATTATTTCCAGAAGCTATTCCAATTGCTGAACAGACCACATTGAGGAATTGCAAATATATAACTCTGATCTTGTGCAGCTCTAATTCACAATGTTTTGTCTCCATTTAGCACAAGAATATGATCAACCATGAGTCATTATCAATGTGAGGGCAGAAAGTGAAAAGGTGCAGATATCTAACATCTCTTATCTAGAATGTAAATTAATTAATGATTCAATGGATCATGGGCTCCCCTGCCCATTTTTTTTTTAGAATAAAGTCAACAAGATACTCAGTGACCCTCTCTGGGCAGGAAGATAAATGATTACACAAAATAATAGAACTTCCACTGCTTTCAATTTTGCCTTTATCATATAAAATGTTATCACAGTAAGTTTCAGAGTTCTCTGCCATGCTCAAATGTTATAGCATTATTCTTTTCCCTCCCTCAGTGTAATGAAACACTAAATAAACCAAATCAGTTGAATCATTTTCTTTATTGACGTTTGCTATCAAAATAAGCCCACAATCACAAGACAGCATCAGCTGTTGCAAATCAGCATTTTAAGCAGTACTGTTTTTCCCCCCCAGATTGTCACAAAATATAGCACATGCTGAATAAATAATTTGACAGACTAGTACTTATGATAAAATTAGGTTCATGTCAATTTCAAACACGTCTTCCACTTTCATTATTGCGAACCATTATTACTGTGTATCCAATTAAACAATGGGGGGGGGGAAGGGGGGGGGGGGGGGTGTGGGGAAGGGGGGGGGGGCGTGGGGAAGGACGGGGCATGGGGGGAGTGAAGCAGAAGGGAGGTGGGGGAAGGTGAAGGGGGGGGGGGAGGGGGAAGTGGTCGCAGCAGATGCCCCTCGCCATCTGCTCACCCTGCACCTTCAGATTTCGGCCTCACGCAGCAGCTCCCGGTCCCACTCAGACTTCACTCAGACACTTCCTGTTCAACTTAACACGCTGCTCACGGATTCAGCCCCGCCTCCAGGGCTTTATTCTCCGCGGATGCCAGAAGGGGCGTTACCTTCGTTGCTGATCTCATGATTTTTTAAACCTTGATAACTTTTCTACTATTTCACCGATCGGAACAAAACTTGGTGCACTTGGAGCAGAGGAGAACGGCGAGTAAGATGGCGAAAAAATCCTAGCGATACAGGTTACCATTTTTGAGCAAATTTTTAAAAATGCAAACCGGAAGTGGTCAAGATGAGAGTTTTAGTAATATTATAGATTTTAATAATGCTCAGTGTAATGTTTAAAACCTATTTGAATTCTATAGTGAAATAGAGCAATTTCAGTTTTCTCTTCAGCAAAAAAAAAAAAAAGAAAATGCCGGAGTAACTCAACGGATCAGGCAGCATCTGTAGAAAATGGATTGATGTTTCAGGTTCAGGATCATTCTTCAGACGTCTTTTCAGCATTTCTCTTCTAAGGCTGCAATGTTTGATTAGTGGGATTTTTTGGAGGGATGTAACTGGGTCAGTTGATATTATTCATGAAACTGCACTCTGTCTTATAGGACCACTGCAGTATTGCCATCATTGGCAGGCAGATATAACCTGCACAGCATCAATCCACTTGCAGAAGAACTACTTTCTGTTGAGCTTTCAAGTGCCAGGTCACAAAGGTAACTAATTATGTATTTATAAAATTTATATGACTCTCATTTGCACACTTCTTTGAAATCAGAGCAAGAAGTGTGTATTTAATATTCAAGCCACTTTGGCCAATCCTCGATAATACGTCTCACATACATGTTCATCAAAAAAAATAAGAGCCTGCATAATGACGTGAAAGTGTATGCAATGTGCAAAACTGTACCAAACGGTAATCACAGGCCACTTCATATACCCTTAAGTTATAAACCTGGAGCGCAGTGCTTCCAATACAAGTACAAAGCATTAAAGGGAGTTAAGAATGATTTGCATTTATATTGCTCCTTTAATAAAATGAAACATCTCGAGGGGCTTCACAGGAGAGAAATCAGACAAAACAAATTGACAGCAAACCAAAGAGAACTTCAGTACAAATAATCAAAGGCTTAACAAAACAGGTGGTCAGTTAATGTGTGTATTATTGCAGAGAAGACCTATAAAGAAGTGGAAAGGTTTAGGAAAGAAATCCAAAAGTTTCAGCCCTTGATATCTGAAGACACAGCCTCCCACGACAGGATGAAAGGAGGGAGCCATGTGCAGACGGCGCTGAAGTAGCAGGCTGTTCTACAAATGTAGGTTTTATAAATATGGTGAAGTGAGCGTGTGATGTGAACGCCAAAATCAAAAGCTGCATTAGCGTTTGTATCCCTACCACGGACCTCAACAACACAAACCTCTCCGAACCAAGGGGAGGAGCAGTTGTCTGACAACTGCCATCATCTACAAGGTACACACCATCCCAACTTTGGCATTACTAGATCAAGATTACTAGATTACTAGATTGTGAGGATTAAGGATTTCCTCACAAACCGGCCCCAGACTGTGAGACTTGGCCCCCACCTCTCCTCCACTCGCAGGTTGAGTACCGGTTCCCCACAGGGCTGTGTGCTAAGCCCCCTCTTATACTGTCTCTACACCTACGACTGTAGTCCGGCCCACAACAACAACCGCATCGTCAAATTTGCTGACGACACTACTGTGGTCGGACTTATTTCAAAGGGAGACGAGGCAGCCTACAGAGAGGAAGTCCTGAAGTTGACAACCTGGTGCTCAGAAAACAATCTGGCTCTGAACACCAGGAAAACAAAAGAGCTCATTGTCGACTTCAGGAGGCACAGCACCGACTTAGTCCCCCTACACATCAACGGCGAGTGTGTGGAGAGGGTCAACACCTTCCGGTTTCTCGGCGTCCATATCGCTGCTGACATCTCCTGGACGGACAACACGACGGCGGTCATCAAGAAGGCTCAGCAGCGGCTGCACTTCCTGAGGGTCCTCAGGAAGCACAACCTGGACTCTAACCTGCTGCTGACCTTCTACCGCTCGTCCATCGAGAGCCTGCTGACATACTGCATTACAGCATGGTATGGCAGCTGCACCATGGCAGACAGGGAGAGGCTTCAGAGGGTAACCAGGACAGCGCAGAGGATCATTGGTTGCCCTCTCCCCTCCCTGATGGACATCTACACCTCCCGCTGCCTTAGCAGGGCAAAGAAGATCACCAAAGACAGCTCCCATCCTGCGTTTGGACTGTTCGACCTGCTGCCCTCTGGAAGGCGCTATAGGTGCATCAAATCCAGGACAAACAGACTCAGGAATAGCTGCTTCCCGAGAATTATATCTACCATAAATTCAAATCCACACATGCACTGACTACACCGCCCAACACGGACTTCCATCTGTATATATGTATATATGTATGTAGCGCCGTAGAATTTGTGCACCTATTCCCCCCCCCCCCATCTCCCTTCTGTTTTGTTTTTCTGTTTCTTGTTTTTTGTGTAAAATTGTATGTATGCACTGAGTACGAGCAGCTTTCAGTTTCACTGTACATGTATAGTGACAATAAATGGCATATCATATCTAAAATCCTGGAAGGTAGACAAAAGTCTGAAGAAGGGTTTCACCCCGAAATGTTGCATATATCCTTTGCTTCATAGATGCTGCTGCACCCGCTGAGTTTCTCCAGCACTTTTGTCTACCTTCGATTTTCCAGCATGTGCAGTTCCTTCTTAAAATCAAAATCCTGGAAGTTTCTTCTTACATTTGAGAAAGAGCCGCCTCTATTCGTAGGGTAGACACAAAATGCAGGAGTAACTCAGCCGGACAGCGTTACTCCAGCATTTTGTGTTTACCTTCGATTAAAACCAGCATTTGCAGTTCTTTCCTACTCTATTTGTAGAGGTTCACAACTGGAAATATTAACAATAAACAGAGCTTTGAATCGTGCAGGCAACATTCACATCCTGAGGACAGCTCAAGTTTAGAAAACCGATTCCCAAATGGCAAAAGAATAAATGGGTTGTCCCTGGAGACCTGCAGAGTCTGAGATTTCTTCAAATTATCCCTAAATTATCACTTTCACTGTCACATTTTCAGTCACCTAATTTTTAAATGGACAATACATTTGTGTGCAGGTTTTGACACTAGTTACTAAAAATAGTTCAAATAGACACACGTGAATTATTACTCTGAGCTGTTTTATTATATTAAAACGTGTTTCACCCAAATGCAGTTTCATTGTCATATATACCGACAACAGAACAATGTTCTTAATTGCTGCAGCTTAAAAGGCCTGTACATGCAATGACTCACAAATAATATTCAAAAATCTAAAAAAAAACACTAAATTAATACTTGGTAACCGTAAGAGTGCATATTATGGCTGCATGTTGATGAGACAATTGATAATACAACAACTCAAGATCCCAACTTTGTGGAAACTGACACACAAGTTGATACATCCAAGACGGAACTCTTGCACATACAGCAGTTTTCAAAACATTTTGGCCGTAACCACCTTCGACCACTGTGAAATATGATGTACGATTTCTGATGAAGGGTTGCGGACCTGAAACGTTAATCGTTTCTCTTTCCACAGTTGCCGCCCAACCTTCTGAACATTTCCAGCATTTTCTGCTTTGATTTCAGATTTCCAGCATCTCCAGGTTTTTTTTGATTTTCTTTTACATACAATTAAGACTGCTTTGAGATAGTTCAGAAATCACAAAGAAACTAAAATACAGACAGGGATGTTGTTTGACCCATTGAGTTAATCCCGCACTTTGTGTGTAAACCAGCAACTGCATGCAGTTCCTTATTTATACTGTTAAAATACTCATTAGATTTTAACCTTCTAGCAACACAGCTTGAAAATGTGCTCCCCTCGAAATCATCCTGATTCTTCTGTCCAAAAGAGTTTATAATTTACATATTTTTGGAATGCTGCACATTCTTTGAAACCAAGACCCCTTCTGATCTCTGGAAGATGTAATCGATCCGTTACGATTACGGGAAAGTTAACCCAGGTCTTGGCCAATGCATATTAATCAATCAATATTAAGCTAATTTCTATTTTGATATCAAAATCTTGCTATTTATGGGAGTTTTCTACGCAGAAATTGCCTCCTGAATTTCCTCCATTACAGCAGTCGCTACACTGCAAGGGTGGCAGAGCAGCACAGCTGCTGGACCTGCTGCCTCACTGAGCCAGAGAACTGAGTTCAGTCCTGATCTCTGGTGTGGAGTTTACACGTTCTCCCTGTGACCCTGTGTGGGCTTTCTCCGAGTGCTCCGTTTTCCTCCCACATCCCAAAGATGTGCAGGTTTGTCGGTTAATCGGCCTCCATAAATTACCCCTCGTGTGTAGGGAGTGGATGTGAAAGTAGGATAACAGAACTAGCGTGACCGGGTGATCGATGGTCGGCCTGGATTCAATGGGCCAAAGAGCCTGTTTTTCTGCTGCATCATTAAAATAAAATAAAAAGTAAAATTTTTAAAACCTCATTGGCATTCTGATATCTTGCCGTCATTAACTGGGTTATATAAAAGGTATAAAGTCAGTCTTTCTCCTCGTTTAAATTCTACCCAGATTTCAGATTCCCAGGCTTAAAGCTACACAACTGGGTTGAATAAATAACTGCGGCGACACTCAGAAACCATGATCTATTAAAATGCAAATGTATCATTTGCATTTCTTCCCTTCCTGTGAAAGTGCTAATTAAAGCAAAACAAAGGCTAAGAGTGCAAAAAGTGCAGGGATTTACAAAAAAAAAGCAGTTAAAAAAATCGGTATGGATTGCAGTACTGAAAGGGGTAATGTGACAAGAGTTTGGTAGGCATATAAATAAATGCTCAAGCATGCTGCATAAAAAGCCATAGACAGGGTTGGACAGCACAGAAACAGTCCTTTAGCCCACTGCATCCATGCTGGCCATCATGCCAAAGATAGACACAAAATGCTGGAGTAACTCAGCGGGACAGGCAGCATCTCTGGAGAGAAGGAACAGGTGACGTTTCGGGTCGAGACCCTTCTTCAGACCATACCAATCCACTTGCTTGCATTAATTCCATCTCCCTAGTCTAGGCCCTGCTCATGCAAGTACCTGTCCAGATGCTTCTTAAACCTGATTACTGCTCCTGCCTCCACCGCCATCTCAGGAAGCTCACTCCAGTTACCAACCTTTAAATGGCATTTGGACAGGTGCAAGGATAGGAAAGGTTGGGCCCAACACAGGCAGATGGGACGAGTATAAATGGTACTCGGTCGGCGTGGGCAAGTTGGGCCGAAGGGCCCGTTTCCGTGCTGTGTGACTAACTAGCTTTTGTGTGTAAAAGGTATTCCTCACATCCCCTTTAAACCTCCCCTTGTACATTAAACCTACGCCCTCTAGCTTTTGACACCCCCTACCATGTAAAATAGACCCTGGCTATCTGCCCAATCTATGCCTCATAATTTTACATACCTGTTTGGAGATACAGCATGGAAACATGCCCTTCATCCCATCGAGTCCACACTAACCATTGACCACCCATTCACACTAGTTCTACCTTGTCCCACTTTGTCAACCGCTTCCTTACACCAGTACAATTTACAAGATTATAGAATGCAGGATTGAACAAAATGTAGAGGGAAGGATATATTGACAACCAAATTTGTAGAAATATTGTATGACGATACAAGATGTCAGGCCAGACATAATGGGATACTTCAAATCAGTTTCTACTGTGGGAAATGGTCATGGAAGCTAAAGAATGAAGGGAATTAAATAGTGACATGTCAGAACATTACCTCGTTACAAAAGAGGAGGTGCTAGTAGTCTTAAGGCATTAAGGTTGATAAATCCCCAAAGCCTAATCAAGTGTATCCTGTTACAGCTTTTCACGGTACCCAAGTACATGTGACAATAATAAACTAAAACTAAAGCTAGAGAAGAAATTGCAGGGGCCCTGGTAGAGATATTTCCATCATCTTTAGCAGTGGGCGAGGTGCCGGAAGGCGGCCTTCATTTAAGAAGGGCTGCAAGTACAAGCCGGGGATCTATACGGTGGTGAGCCGAACATAAGTGGTGAGCAAGTTACTGGATGGGATTCTGAGAGAGAGTATCTGCCCGCATTTGGAAAGTCACGGATTGATTAGAGATACTCTTTGCCAGGGGGAATTTTCTCCTCACAAGTTTGATTAGGTCTTTTGAAGAACTGACAAAGAGAATCGATGAGGGCAGGATGGTAATTTGCCAAGAGTTCAGAGTCTTTCCTTTGAACAACACAGAGGACACTATCAAGGTGTCCTATTTTAGGCCAACATAAACATTACAATTCGTCAGTATAAAAATTCTCATCCTATCACTGATGCTCACAATTTCACACTGCTTCACTTAAAGAAAAACAGGGGAAAACACATAATTGTTAAGCAGGTAACGCAATTGAAAGGGAGTATATTCCTTCAGGATGGATGTCTTTGACACGGTCCCACATGGTGGGCTGGTCTGGAAGGTTAGATCACTTGAGATCCAGGGTGAACGAGTCAACTGGATACAAAATTGGCCTCATGAAAGGAGTCAGAGGTTGGTAATACAGGGTCATTATTCAGATTGGAGGTCTGTGACCAATAAATAGTATGCTGCACAGATCGGCGCTGGGTCCATTGTTGCTGGTCGCATACAATAACAATGTGAACAACAATGTTTTTAACATGGTTAACTCGGGAGTTGGAACAAGGAATGTAGACGGAATTTAACTTGGATAAGCGCAAGGTGCTGCACTTTGGTCAGTTAAACCAGGGTAGGATTAATACTGTAAATGGTCGGGCCCCGGAGAGTGCTGTAGAACAGGGAGACCGAGGAACACAAATCTAAATTTCCATGACAGGGTAGTAAAGGCGGCGTTTGGCACGCTAGCCTTCATCGATCAGAGCGTTCAGTACAGAAGTCCTGACGTCATGTTACAAATGTACAAGTCATTTAAGGTATCGTGTGCAGTCTGGCTGCCCAGCTTTAGGAAAGAGATAATTAAGCTGGAAAGGGTGTAGAAAAGATTTGCAAGGATATTATTGGGACGAGAGACCTTGAGTTAAAGAGAAGCTAGTGCTGTTTTCCTTGGAGAATATGAGCTTGAAGGGCAACCTTATAGAAATAAATAAAATCCTGAGAGGTGGATGGTCACAGTCTTTTTACCTGGATAAGCAAATCTGAAAACTGACTGCCACCTCTTTTTCTATCTCTTTCAAATTAATTTCTTGACTTCCGACTCCTTTAAATATGTACTCAAAACAAAGAGAGGTTTAAATCCAGCAACTGCAGGACATAGAACAGTCCCTTCGGCCCACATTGACTGTGCTGAACATGATGTCAAGTTAAACTAATCTCCTCTGCCTGCACGTGATCCATATCCATCCATTCCTTGCATATCCATGTATATATCTATCGAAAGGTTTCTTAAATGTCACCTAGCTCCTGTACTACTCCACTCACTGTAACGGAGCACGATGTCAGACGGGTGCTCCTGGCAGTGAACCCCAAGAAGGCTACCGGCCCAGATGGAGTACCTGGTAAGGTGCTCAAAGCGTGCGCCCACCAGCTCACTGCCATCTTCACCAGAATTTTCAACCTCTCCCTGGCCCAGGCAGTTATTCCGTCCTGCCTAAAATCAGCCACAATCGTCCCTGTGCCGAAGAAGTCTACCATCACCAGCCTTAATGACTACCGTCCTGTGGCCCTCACTCCGGTAATCACGAAGTGCTTCGAGAGGTCGGTCCTCCAGCACATCAAGGTCTATCTACCACCAGACCTCGACCCCCACCAATTCGCCTATCGCCAAAACAGATCCACAGAAGACGCCATCACCGTAGCTCTCCACTCTGTGCTGAGCCATCTGGAGCAGGGGCAGAGCTACGTCCGGATGCTCTTTGTGGATTTTAGTTCAGCCTTTAATACAATCATTCCGGACATTCTCATAGGTAAACTGGTCACTCTCGGCCTCCCCACTGTCACATGTGCCTGGATAAAGGATTTCCTCACCAACCGGCCCCAGACTGTGAGACTCGGCCCCCACCTCTCCTCCACTCGCAGGCTGAGTACCGGTTCCCCACAGGGCTGTGTGCTAAGCCCCCTCTTATACTGTCTCTACACCTACGACTGTAGTCCGGCCCACAACAACAACCGCATCGTCAAATTTGCTGACGACACTACTGTGGTCGGACTTATTTCGAAGGGAGACGAGGCAGCCTACAGAGAGGAAGTCCTGAAGTTGACAACCTGGTGCTCAGAAAACAATCTGGCTCTGAACACCAGGAAAACAAAAGAGCTCATTGTCGACTTCAGGAGGCACAGCACCGACTTAGCCCCACTACACATCAACGGCGAGTGTGTGGAGAGGGTCAACACCTTCCGGTTTCTCGGTGTCCATATCGCTGCTGACATCTCCTGGACGGACAACACGACAGCGGTCATCAAGAAGGCTCAGCAGCGGCTGCACTTCCTGAGGGTCCTCAGGAAGCACAACCTGGACTCTAACCTGCTGCTGACCTTCTACCGCTCGTCCATCGAGAGCCTGCTGACATACTGCATTACAGCATGGTATGGCAGCTGCACCATGGCAGACAGGGAGAGGCTTCAGAGGGTAACCAGGACAGCGCAGAGGAACATTGGCTGCCCTCTCCCCTCCCTGATGGACATCTACACCTCCCGCTGCCTTAGCAGGGCAAAGAAGATCATCAAAGACAGCTCCCATCCTGCGTTTGGACTGTTCGACCTGCTGCCCTCTGGAAGGCGCTATAGGTGCATCAAATCCAGGACAAACAGACTCAGGAATAGTTGCTTTCCGAGAATTATATCTACTATAAATTCAAATTCACACATGCACTGACTACACCGCCCAACACGGACTTCCATCTGTATATATGTATATATGTATGTAGCGCCGCAGAATTTGTGCACCTATTTCCCCCCCCCCCCCCCCCCCCATCTCCCTTCTGTTTTTTTGGTTTTTTTCTGTTTCTTGTTTTTGTGCTAAATTGTATGTATGCATTGAGTACGAGCAGCTTTCAGTTTCACTGTACATGTATAGTGACAATAAATGGCATATCTATATCTATCTATCATATCTGCCTCCATCACCACTCCTGGCAGCAAGTTTCAGGCATCCACCAGACTGTCTAAAAACAAAATTGCCCACACACCCATTAAATTTTACTTCTTTCATCTTAAAACTACGCTGCCAGAATGATGCCTCACTAGCTACAGAGGAAGGTTGGATTGTTTGTTTTCTCTGGAACACCAGAGGTTGCAGGGAGACCTAACAAAAAGGTATATAAAATTGTGCGAGGCAAAGCCAGGATAGACCGTCAGAATCTTTTTTCTCCAGTGTAGAAATGTCAAATATTGGAGGTGATAGCTTGAAGGCGAGAGGGGCAAAGTTTAAATGAGATGCGTGGGGCACGTCTGGAGCACATTGTCAGGGGCTGTGCTTGAGGCAGATAAGATGGCAGCATTTAAGAGACTTTTGGATGGGCAAATGCAGGGGGGGAAAAAAGGGAAATGGATCATGTGCAGGCAGATAAGAATTGGTTTGGCACAGATATTGTGGGCCAAATGGACAGCTAATGTGCTGTTCTATACCCTCTAGTCTTTGTCATTTTCATCCTCAGGAAAAGGTTCGAACCATCGACTCTATCCATGCCTCCCACAATTTTAAATGCTTATATCAGGTCTCATCGCAGCCTCTGAAAGACAGTCAAACCAATGTCAGTTTGTCATCTATATTAGCGATTGAGATAACAATGTTGTTAGTATGGTCAATAAGTTTGTAGATGACACCAAATCTGCTGGTATAGTGGACAGTGAAGAGGGTTCTCTAAACTGACAACGGGATCTAGATCAACTGTGGAGGTGGGCCATAAAAAGGCCGATGGCATTTAACTTGGACAAGTTCAAGGTGTTACATTTTGGCAAGTTCAACTATGACAGGATCTGCACAGTAAATGGCAGGACCCTGGAGAGTGTTGTAAAACACAGAGACCTAGATGAGCATGCACTGGGGTTGACAACTTTCTCACTCCCAAATAAGGGACAAAAGGTCAAAATAAGGGACAAATTCCCGACGGCAATTGTGTGCGGGACTGCATACAAAGCCAAGCCGGCGGGCCAGCTGAGGAGTTTTGGCCCCACGCGCAACGTCCCGCACCCCATCCAACTCATGAACCGATGATTGGCCATGAGAAGGAGGGGTGGTGGTGTCGGCAGTAAGCGAAAGTTGGACAGCTGGCCGGGCTGCCGAACGACGGGGCAACGGGCAAGGTGCTGCTGCTGCTGCTACTGCACTCCATGGGCTGCACTACGTCGGGACGGGTGAGGCGGGGACGGACACGGCGCTCCGATCCGACAGTCCCCTCGACCCAAGCAGTAGCAGTCAAATACGGGACAAGGGCGGTCCCATATGATACAAACCAATTTAGCCCAATATACGGGATGTCCCGGTTAATACGGGACAGTTGGCAACCCTAGCAGGTACATAGTTCCCCGTCAGTGGAGACACAGATAGACACAGAGTGGTGAATCCAGCATTTGTCTTCATCAGTCAGGGAATGGAGAGTCTGAAGAAGGTTTCACGGTTAGTTTATTGTCACCAATTAAGGTACAGTGAAATTGAGTTACCATACAGCCATACTAAGTGAAAAGCAACAAGACACACAACCACGCCAAAGTCAACATAAACATCCACCACAGTGGATTCCACATTCCTCACTGTGATGGAAGGCAATAAAGTTCAAGCTTCTTCCTCTTTCAACCTGAAACTTCACCTATCTATGTTCTCCAGAGATGCTGCCTGGCCTACTAGTTACTCCAGTGTGCTTAATGGAGTACAGAAGTTGGGACATCATGTTACAACTACACACGTCATTAACGAGACCACATTGGAGTTCTGTGTCCAGTTCTGGTTGCACAGCTATTGGGATTAAGCTAGAATGTGCAGAAAAGATTCATGAGAATGTTGCTTGGACTGGAGGGTTTGAGCTACAAGACCAGATCTGATAATCAGTATTTTTCTTTGGGTAAGCGCATACAACTAGAATGCACAGGTTTCAGGCGAGGGGGGAGGGATACTTACAATGGACCCGAGACCACTTCACACAGAGGGCAGTTCAGTTTAGCGATATAGCGTGGAAATAGGCCCTTCGGCCCACTGGGTCCGCGCCGACCAGCGATCCCTGCATTTTAACACTATCCTACACACTAGGGACATTTTTTACATTTACCAAGCCAATTAATCTACAAACCTGTACGTCTTTGGAGTGTGGGAGGAAACCGAAGATCTCAGAGAAAATCCACGCAGATCACAGGGAGAACGTATAAACGCCATACAGACAGCACCCGTAGTCGGGATCGAACCTGGGTCTCCGGCACTGCATTCGCTGGAAGGCAGCAACTCTACCGCTGCGCCACTGTGACCATCCAAGGCAGTGGGGAAATGGAACGAGTTATGTCAGGAGGCTGCAGGGATGGGTAATGCTACAACATTTAAAAGATATTTAAAGAAGTATACATGGTAGGAAAGAATTAGAGGGATGTGGGTCAAACACAAGCAAGTGGGAAGGGGGAGGGCTGTTTCTATGCTGTATACCTCAATGACTAGTGGAGAAACCAGTAAAGATAATTATACAAGCAATAATTAAAATGGTGTTTGTAAAACTATGGATGTACATTCATGCCAGCACTGATTTGTTAAAATGGAAATCTAACCACTGTCACTTTGATAAATTGAGGGATAAGATGCAGTTGATAACCTGTAATATGGACTGAAAAGGTATTTAATAAGGGAATACCTAGTAGATGTTAACAACATTGAAATTCACTAAATTAAAAAGATCATTGATGAGAAAAGAAAACAACATTTAAAAGGCAAGAGGTTATTTTACTGACTAGAAGAAAATGTAGTGTTGGGATGAATTTGATAAATAATAATAATCTAAACTGGGGAACATAGCTATAAATTATATGAAGATCAGAAATTTAGGAAACAGAAGAGGAATAATCCCAGACTCAAGAGATCATTAGATTGACAAAATGATTAGATATGTGGAAGATGAATATAAATGTGTGAAATAATTTGGTAAAGACAGATTAATATGAATTAAAAGCTATATATTTTTTCAATGCAGCAAACATTGAGTGAAGATAGACACAAAGCTGGAGGAACTCAGTGGGACAGGCAGCATCTCTGGATAGAAGGAATGGGTGACATTTCGGGTAGAGACCTTTCTTCAGACATTGAGTAACCTGCCTGACTGTGCAATTGAAGCAGATTCCCCGGTAACTTTCAAAGGAAAGGAGAAGCGAGATCCAAGGGGGAATTAACACAAGCTTGGCGTGCCTCAACCCTATTCCCAAAGGGCACAAAAACTGGTTCAGGTCAATAATGATTTAAGAAAGACATTGACATGGTTGTGGTTGCACTATTGTGGGTAAAATAAAAATAGACCAGATAATCCATCAACCTGACTCCGTCCACAGATCATGTACAATTCTTGTCTCTCTTCTCCCACTAGAAGATTACTCAATTTTAAACAGTCACTGAGTTGCAATGGGGATTTCATTCAGCAAGAGGCAAAGGAGGAGAGAGGTGGGGGGGGGGGGGGGGGGGGGGGGGGGGGGGGGGGGTGGGGAAGAAGGGGGTGTGGTTCAGTGTATTTACTGCTGTAGGAAGAAGAAAGTTTATAATGCCAAACTACAGCTCTAAAATTAAACATCGACATTGTGAAATCGCAACCCTCACATGCATCCCATCTTTCCTTTCTTTGATCCCCTCCCACTCGGAGGTATAGTGTTATCGACACCAAAACCGTGGGCAATCTGCTTCTAGCATCCGTCCGTTGTATTCACCAGAGGAACGCAGGCTGCAGTCTCAGCCTGGGATGACTTTCTCCTCAGATTTGTGACAAGCCAGACATGCATTGACCCGACTTCAAATGTAACACCAGCAGCATCACGTACACTACAAATCTACACCAAACCACGTTTTTACATCCATTCCATCACCCCCACCCTATCACCAATTGTCCACGATATAAATGCACCATCAAAAAAAATACAATTAAACATTGTGATGATCAACTATATTGCAATTCTTTATTAACTATTGGCATAAAACAACTAAGCAAAATATTTTAATGAGCATTAAGAGTTGAAAATTCATACAGCAATAAAAGCTGCTTCTGCAGTCACATCACTATGCAATATTCAGCGTTGAAATCAGTGCCACACTATTGCAATCTGCTACATCTGCCCAATACTGATTAGAACAAGCTTGAAAAAACAAAAAATCCATCAACCGCTAATCAGTTTTCCATTTACAGTATTTACAGATGGAAAATGCTTTACCAAGGTGCACAGCTGAGCTGCCACATCTCATTTGCAGGGTGGTGCCGGCATGGATCTCTTCCAGGAAGCAGGCATGCACGCTGCCCGCATTCACACAATAGGTAGTAGCAACTGCACAAGCCCAGAACCTGTGTGCTTACCAAGTACCATAACGTACAGCACATACGTCGCAGCCTTGCAGATCGATCCTTCAGAGAGATTGATTTCTGCAACACAGCTCGGGTTGAAACGTGCACGGCTGTAATATCTGATCCAGTCAGAAAACGTGTGACAATTTACAGAATGTATCACATCATCGGAAAAAAAACCAGCTACTCTTAGGAATAGGCAAAAAAAAATAACGATCTTTGCCACACGTTTTAGTGAATGTACCCTGAGCAAACAAAGATCAAGAGGCAGATTGTGCAGTGGTACATCTTTTGTAGTTTCTGAAACAAACAAAGCTTTGTACAAATGCTTGACAATCTCCAACTTTTTCTACCTTCCCAGTCAGTACTATCACAAACTGACAAACGCAAGGAACTGAACTAATCCAAATCACAAACAAATACTTCAATTGTCATGTCGGGAGGAGGACACCACTAATTAACGTACGTAATAAATAAAATTCTAAAGCATTTCCAGGAGTGGAGCACTTCTCTTGGTACTGTACTGATGTGCATAAATGATGAAGGCTTGAACTCATAACCATAGAAACAAGGAACAGCTGATGTTGGTTTACAAAAAAAAGACACTAAGTACTGGTGTAACTCAGCAGGTCAGGCAGCATCTCTGGCGAACAGGGATAGGTGATGTTTTAGATGGGGTCGGAAGAGTCCAGACCCGAAATGTTACTCATGCGCGTTCTCCAGGGATGCTGCCCGAGTCAGAGTTACTCCAGCATTTTGTGTCTTGAAACCAGTAACATGCTGCATGTATGAAGGAACTGCAGGTGCTGGTTTGAACCAAAGATAGACAAGAAATGCTGGAGTAACGGGAGACGGGTCAGACTGAAGAAGGGTCTTAACCCGAAACAACGCCCATTTCTTCTCTCCAGGGATGCTGCCTGTCCCACTGAGTTACCCCAGCATTTCGCGTCTATCTTTGACATGAGAGTTGTGATACCAACTGAGCTAAAAATGGCTAAATGTAATGCCATTGAGTGTCACGTACAGTTTGAAGAGCCTTCCTTCATGTTTCTACTTCTATACTGATACATACTAGGCTCCCACTCCCCAGCCAACCCTTCTTAGCATGTGCCTTTTAAGAATTTCAGGAGACTTCATGCTGCCTCACAAATGTTACATGACCTACTAATCATTGGAGTGCTGGTGACACAGAGGTCTGCTGCAACCCAACTTTGCAGCCCAGACCATCACGCAAACCAACCTCCCTTCCATTGACGCCATCTACACTTCACGCTACCTCAGCAAGGCCACCAGCATAATCACGGACCAGTTTCCTCTTCTCCCCTCAGGCAAGAGTACAGAAATTTGAAAACGCACACATCCAAATTCAGGGACAGCTTCTTCCCAGCCGTTATCAGACAACAAAAGCATCCCATCAACAACTAGAGAGCTACCATTTATCTCATTGGAGATCCTCGGATATCTTTAAATGGACTTTACTAATCTGGACTTTATCTTGCATTAAACATTGTTCCCTTTATCCTGTATCACTGTGGAAGGCTCAAATGTAATAATGTACAGTCTTTCCGCTGACTGGATAGCACGCAATAAAAGGCTTTTCACTTACCTTGGTATACGAGACAATAAACTAAACAATTGTACGAGTGGATCAGTTGTTCTATACTATGAAGACCAGAGAAAGGTTCCGACATCTGACAGAGCAAATATAACCTTTCTGCATGCGTAAAAAAAACATTGAACGTTCTTTCATGCTTCTAACAACTGTAATTATCTTCAGAATAGCTTGATCCCCATAACATCAAAATAATCTATTGATCTCACTTTTAAAAAGGTACCCAACCATTGAACCATCTTGATTAAACATTTGGTTAGGCCCAATTTGGAATATTGTGGTCGCCCATTATAGAAAGGATGTGGACACTATGGGGAGGTTGCAGAAGAATGTTACCAGAATGCTGCCTGGATTAGAGGGCGTTAGCATCAAGGAGAGGTTGGACAAACTTGGAATGTTTTCTCTGGAGCGTTGGAGGTTGAGGGGAGACCTGATAAAATAATGAGAGGCATTGATGAGGCAGCTTTTTTCTTGGGTGTAAATGTCAAAGACGAGAGGGCATAGCTTTAAGGTGAGGGAATGTATAAAGGAGATGTGCATCCCCATCTCTGGAGAACGCAAATAGGTGATGTTTTGGGTCTGAAACACATAACCCGAAATGTCACCTATCCATGTTCTCTCGAGATGCTGCCTGACCTGCTGAGTTACTCCAGCACACTGTGTCCTGCCATGCAGTTAACCCGGGATGGGAAGGAAATGAAAGAAGAGGACAATAACTATCTCACCAGTAATTCCATAGATATTTATAGCTTGTGAACACATGCAGATAAAAAGACAGACACCTACATCAATATCGATGCTCTGAACTTACAAAGAAGCATCTAAAACTGTTAATTATCAATCCTAGATGTCTGGAGGAGTATTGATAGCAATGAGGCGTAGCTATGGCGCAGAACCAGCCAATTTCCGTCAACCAACATTCACTTCCGCCTAGCAGAGCTGGTCCTTACCCTAAATAACTTCTCCTTCGACTCCTCACACTTCCTCCAAATCCAAGGCGTAGCTATGGGTACTCGCATAGGCCCTAGCCTGCCTCTTTGTAGGGTACGTCGAACAAGCACTGTTCCTATCCTAATACTGGTCCTATCCCCGAACTCTACCTCCACGACATTAACGACTGCATTGGTGCTACCTCCTGCGCCCATGCAGAACTCACTGACTTCATCAACTTCACCACTCAAATTCACTTGGACCATCTCCGGCATCTCCCTACCGTTTCTGGATCTCACCGTCTCCGTCATAGGAAACAGACTATTGACTGACATCTTCTACAAACCCACCGACTCCCATAGCTATCTTGACTACACTTCTTCCCACCCTGCTTCCTGGAAAGACCCTATCCCCTACTCCCAATTCCTCAGTCTACGCCACATCTGCGCCCAGGATGAGGTTTTCCATACCAGGGCATCAGAAGTGTCCTCATTCTTTAGGAAACGGAAGTTCCCCTCTTCCATTATAGACGAGGCCCTCATTAGGGTCTCCGCGATATCCCGCAGCTCCGCTCTTGCTCCCCTTCCACCCCCCAACACCCATTCGTAAGAAGGACAAAGTCCCCCTTGTCCTCACCTTCCACCCCATCAGCCGTCGCGTACAGCATATAATCCTCCAACATTTTCATCACCTCCAACGGGATCCCACCACTTTCTGCTTTCCACAGATGGTTCACTCTGAAACTCCTTGGTCAACTTGTCTCTTCCCACCCAAACCACCCCCTCCCCAGGTACTTTCCCCTGCAACCGTAGGAAATGCTACACCTGTCCCTTTACCTCCCCCCTCAACTCCATCCAAGGACCCAAACAGTCTTTCCAGGTGAGGCAGAGGTTCACTTGCACCTCCTGCAACCTCATCTATTGTACCGCTGTTCCAGGTGTCAACTTCCCTGCATCAGCGAGACCAAGCGCAAGCTCGGCGATCGTTTCGCTGAACACCTCCGCTCAGTCTGCCTAAACCTACCTGATCTCCCAGTTGCTCAACACTTCAACTCCCCCTCCCATTCCCAATCTGACTTTTCTGCCCTGGGCCTCCTCCTTTGTGAGAGTGAGGATTGGAGGAACAGCACCTAATCTTTCGCTTGGGTAGCTCGCACCCCAGCGGTATCAACATTGACTTCTCTAAATTCAAACAGCCCTTGCTTTCCCCTCTCTCCATGCCCTCCCCCTTCCCAGTTCTCCCACCAGTCTTACTGTCTCTGACTACATTCTATCTCTGTCCCGCCCACTCTCCTGACATCAGTCTGAAGAAGGGTCTCGTACCGAAACGTCACCCATTCCTTCTCTCCAGAGATGCTGCCTGTCCCGCTGAGTTACTGCAGCATTGTATGTCGACCTTCGATTGAAACCAGCATCTGCAGTTCTTTCATACACATCTTGATAGCAATGTGGATTTTCTATCGAAAAGCAAAAACATCCAGGAACGTTTGCATGGTCCACTGCTATATCTGGTCTGGTTGGTTTCTCTTGCTTTTATGGACAGAACGGAAAAGACAACTTCGTTGTCGCAACGCAATCACTCGAATCAGCGCCTCTGCTTTTTAAACTTTCCTTGACACGGCTTCATTGCTGAAAAGTGTTGCTACGAGCTGTTCCTTCACAAATTCCTTTCTCCCTCCTGCTGCAACTGTTCCAAACAAGACTTTGCTTCTCCATAGTCTCAAAACTATAGAGCCACTTACTACCCTTCCTCCTATACGCTACAATTTTGGTGTTAGCATCAATTTTCTCTCATGACCTCTCCTATCTTTTCAACAGTCATGGAGCAGAGAGGTTTTTCCAAGAAATAAATATCAACAGGGATAAGACTCGTTAAGTGAAACACAGAAAGTAGTTTCTTGGCCAGATTGCAGATATTTGGGTTGCTACAAATCAATAAAAAAACCGGAGCCATAGAGGTTTTCAAATCAATATCTTTTGTCAGAGGGATTGGAGCTGCCCACATTGATCAGCATCACTTTCATCACACCAACATCCATCACATACATGATGCCACCATCTGATTCGTGTAAATGCACTCACCCCACCAAGACTTCCTGCAACAATACTCAAGGAATAAGTGCATCTTTCAATCCTCTAAACTTCAAACACGCACTCACAACTGTAAAGCGACATGCTGATGAAAGTCATTGATCATAGTCAAACAGCATGGAAACTGAACCTTCGGCCCAACTCATCCATGCCAACCAAGTTGTTTCATCTAAGCTAGTCCCATTTTCCCGCGTTAGGCCCATATCCCTCTAACCTTTTCCTATCCATGTACTTGTCCAAGTGCATTTTAAATGCTGTTATAGTACCTGCCTCAACCTCCTCTGGCAGCCCGTTCCATACACCCACCACCCACTGAGTGAGAAAGTTGCCCATTAGGTTCATATTAAATCTTGCTCCTCTCACCTTAAACCTACATCAGCTACATTTGACAAGTAAACAACATATTTTTGGATAGTGTAGGAAGGAACTGCAGATGCTGATTTAAACCAAAGACAGATACAAAAAGCTGGAGCAACTCAGCGCATCAGGCAGCATCTCTGGAGAAAAGGAATAGGTGACGATTCGGGTCAAGACCCTTCTTCAGATTGAGAGTCAGGGGAAAGAAACGAGAGATATAGATGGTGGTATAAAGAGATATAGAACAAATGAATGAAAATGTACCAATGATAAAGGTGACAGGCCATTGTGAGCTGTGGTTTTGGGTGAAAACGAGTTACAGACAATGAGACTCAACAAGACGACTTTGAAGTTTGTACAATGACTTGGGTGGGGCAGGAACAGAGAGAGAGAGTGTTGCAAAGATTAGTTGACGTTAGAGAAATCAATAATCATATTGCTGTGTTGTAAGCTGCCCGAGCGAAATATGAGGTGCTGTTCCTCCAATTTGTGTTTGGCCAGGACAGAAAGGTTAGTGGGAATGGGAAGGCGAATTAAAGTGGTTGGCAACCAGGGGATCAGGTCGGCCCAGACATACCGAGCCGTCAGCAATGGCAGCCTCGCCAACAGTCCGTCTGCCTTTTTTTGTTATTTTTAGTGTTTTTAAAAGTATGTGTCAATGTTCTCTGGTTTGTTTTATGTGGGGGGTGGGGGAAGGGGGTAACTTTTTTTTTCAATCTCTTACCTTGCCGGAGATGCGATTGTTTTGCAGATCGTATCTCCGGTCGCTCTGCAGCCTAACATCATGGAGTTGCTCGAGACCGACTTTGAACTCCACCACAGGGCTGTGGACTTAGCATCGGAGCCTGCGATCCCTTGCCTGGGATCAATGCTCCATCCGTGGCCTAAGGATTTCAACATGGAGGAGCTCGCAGTCTCGGGTGGAGACTGATGTCGGTAAGCTCCAAATTCGCAGGAGGTTCGAATGGGGGTCCGATCGCCCAGAGCAGGGCAGCTGAAATCCCCACGATAAAGGAGCTTGATCGGCCTGACGCCGCGGGAGCCAAGATCGCCCCGACAACGGAAGGTACGAGTGCCCCAACCACGGTAGAACAAAGAAGGGAAGATTGAACTTTTTTTGCCTTCCATCACAGTGAAGAACGTGGGGGAGTCAATGCATGTTCATGTTAAAAATGTATTTGAGTGTCTTGTTGCTCTTTATTGGTATGATGACTTTATGGCAAATCAAATTCCTCATATGGTGCAAAACATACTTGGCTAATAATGTACTATTATGATTCTTGACTCTTGAAAGCCTCTTGACAAAGGAAAGAGCTTTCCATTTTCCCCTCTATGTAGCACACATTTTTCTCCATTTGTTGCAGAACCATGGCAATTATCCGCTTCAATTCTCCTGGTTCGCTAAAACGTCAATATTTGAACTCCCAAAAGTTTAGTAGAATGTCGCCTGCACAAGATGCCCTGATGGTCTGCATCCCAGGGTACTTATTAAGGAAGTGGCTCTTGAAATCGTGGACACATCGCTGATCATTTTCCAATGTTCTATAGATTCAGGATCAGTTCCTGTGGATTGGAGGGTAGCTAATGTTATCCCACTTTTTAAGAAAGGAGGGAGAGAGAAAACAGGGAATTATAGACCAGTTAGCCTGACATCGGTGGTGGGGAAGATGCTGGAGTCAATTATAAAAGATGAAATAGCGGCAATTTGGATAGCAGTAACAGGATCGGTCCAAGTCAGCATGGATTTACGAAGGGGAAATCATGCTTGACCAATCTTCTGGAATTTCTTTGAGGATGTAACTAGGAAAATGGACAAGGGAGAGCCAGTGGATGTAGTGTACCTGGACTTTCAGAAAGGCTTCGATAAGGTCCCACATCTGAGAATAGTGGGCAAAATTAGGGCACATGGTATTGGGGGTAGGGTACTGACATGGTAGAAAATTGGTTGGCCGACAGGAAACAAAGAGCAGGGATTAACGGGTCCCTTTCAGAATGGCAGGCAGTGACTAGTGGGGTACCGCAAGGCTCGGTGCTGGGACCACAGCTATTTACAATATACATTAATGATTTAGATGAAGGGATTAAAAGTAACATTAGCAAATTTGCAGATGACACAAAGCTGGGTGGCAGTATGAACTGAACTGTGAGGAGAATGCAATGAGGATGCAGGATGACTTGGACAGGTTGGGTGAGTGGGCAGATGCAGTTTAATGTGGATTAATGTGAGGTTATCCACTTTGGTGGCAAGAACAGGAAGGCAGCTTATCATCTGAATGGTGTCAAGTTAGGAAAAGGGTTACAACAAGATCTGGGTGTCCTTGTTCATCAGTCACTGAAAGTAAGCATGCAGGTACAGTAGGCAGTGCAGAAAGCGAATGGCATGTTGGCCTTCATAACAAAAGGAGTTGAGTATAGTAGCAAAGAGGTCCATCTGCAGTTGTACAGGGCTCTGGTGAGACCACAACTGGAGAATTGTGTGCAGTTCTGGTCTCCAAATTTGAAGAAGGACATTCTTGCTATTGAGGGAGTGCAGCGTAGGTTCACGAGGTTAATTCCCAGGATGGCGGGACTGTCATATGTTGAAAGAATGGAGCAACTGGGCTTGTAGACACAGGAATTTAGAAGGATGAGAGGGAATCTTATTGAAATATATAAGATTATTAATGGATTAGACAAACTAGAGGCAGGAAACATGTTCCTGATGTTGAACGAGTCCAGCACCAGGGGCCACAGTTTAAGAATAAGGGGTAGGCCATTTAGAACGGAGATGAGGAAAAACTTTTTCACCCAGAGAGTAGTGAATCTGTGGAATTCTCTGCCTCAGAAGGCAATGGAGGCCAATTCTCTGGATGCTTTCAAGAAAGAATTAGAAAGAGCTCTTAAAGATAGCGGAGTCAAAGGATATGGGGAGAAGGCAGGAAAGGGGTACAGATTGTGGATGATCAGCAATGATCATGGTGATTGGTGGTGCTGGCTCGAAGGGCTACTCCTGCACCTATTGTCAATTGCCTATTGTAAGACAGGGATCTGTTTAAAGGAAAAATGCACATATCATTCACTCCAAAAGCAGCGTGGTACAGCCAGTAGAGCAACAACCTCAGCGTCAGAGACATTATAAAACACTACATAATGTTAATGAAGTAGTAATACTGAAGCAAATGAAAAATAATGGGAAATTAAGAGCAGACTGCAGTTAAAAAAAAAACATTGTTGAAGATTTTTCCTAAAAAGCGAACAAACTATTAATTAGCAATTTAATCTCTCAGTCTAATTAGTGGATTTACTGTTACACAAATTACAAAGCCAACTGGGAAAACAAACTAGCACCTTATGGGATGCTTGAAAAGTAATATCGCAAAGACATTAAAGTAATGACATAAGTTCAGACATGTATTACCTTAAACTGGAGAGGGGGACATTTAATTAGATACCAAGTTTCCAGTTCCAGCCCAGCCATAGACTCCAAGGGTTTTTAAGTAAAGAGTGATCTTTCTCGTGCCACGTTCAATTAAAGTAATGATACACCATAATTAAAAGATACTTGAGCAATTTATAGTCCACATCTTGCCTCAATAAACTGTTTAGAAAAGTGGTCTGAGTAAACGTTTAAAAAGTGAACAACTTCACTGATATCTCCTTACACGAGCAAGATGACCAGCTGGTAATCCCCAAACTAGACCTACCCAATATACGATTCCTATTTCAGGAACTTAAAGCTGTCTCCAGTAAGTTGGTTTGCTGTCATTTACACAAGGAGATATATTTATACAGGCTCCACATCTTCGGTCCAAACGCACTTTCATAAAATGTACACAAATGCTGGAGTAACTCAGAGGGACAGGCAGTATCGCTGGATAGAAGTGGGTGACATTTCGGGTCGAGGCAACTTCTTCATTTTGTGTCCATCTTCGATGTAAACCAGCATCTGCAGTTCCTTCCTACACATTAAAAAAATGTACAGTGCCTTTCACAACCTTAGCTTCACACTGGAGATTAATGCACACACCACTGCAGTGGAACCCAAATATATAAATTCTACTATCACCCTTCCCAGAAAAAAAATCTCAATTTTCAGCTCAGAAGCATCCCAGCGCAATGAATGAGTTCAATATATGGCAAATATTGAATTTGAGATAACAACAGCAAATCCTCAACTTACTCAGCAAGTCAGGCGGCATCTGGAGAGAGAGAGAAATAATTTGGATCAATGGCCTTTCGTGGAATATTTATGTAATTTTTCTCTTCACAAATGCTATCTAACCTAAGCATATCCAGCTTTCTGCTTTATTTCAGATTTCCAGCATCTGCAATATTTTGCTGTTAACTTCTTGTATGGTCACAATTATTGGCTGCAACCTTCCCTCCATTGATGAACTGTACACTGCAAGGGCCAGGAAGCGAGCGGGTAAGATCATCTCTGACGCCTCTCACCCTGGCCACAAACTCTTTGAATCACTTCCCTCTGGAAGGCGACTCCGGACTGTCAAAGCTGCCACAGCCAGACATAAAAACAGTTTTTATCCACAAGCAGTTGCTCTACTCAACAGCCAAAAATCTGTAGTCTCCCTTTGATCTGGTATTTTGTTGGTTCACATGCTTGATCAATGGTGTTTTATCATTAATGTTTTATTAGTATTAATGTTTAGTATTCGTAACTGTCACTGTATAACCATATAACAATTACAGCACGGAAACAGGCCATCTCGGCCCTTCTAGTCCGTGCCGAACACTTATTCTCCCCTAGTCCCATCTACCTGCACTCAGACCATAACCCTCCATTCCTTTCCCGTCCATATACCTATCCAATTTATTTTTAAATGATAAAATCTAACCTGCCTCCACCACTTCCACTGGAAGCTCATTCCACACAGCTACCACTCTCCGAGTAAAGAATTTCCCCCTCATGTTACCCCTAAACTTCTGTCCCTTAATTCTCACGTCATGTCCTTTTGTTTGAATCTTCCCTACTCTCAATGGGAAAAGCTTATCCACGTCAACTCTGTCTTGTTGTTACTTGTGGGCGGAGCACCAAGGCAAATTCCTTGTATGTGAATACTTGGCCAATCAACTTACTTAACTTCTTGAATGGTCACAATTAATGCCAAGGCACATTTAGCAATAGGGCACAATCTTCATCATCTGTGTTGTGTGTATGGAGTTTGACAACCCCTGTAATGACAACCCCTCCCCCGAACAAACCAATGTTTGCTGGTTGGTAGGTTAACTATAACATTGACCCTGGTATTCATGTATAGTGGGAGCATCAAGGGGCGTTAATGAGCATGTGCGATGTTGCAGGGATAAATCAGTTACCAGGACTGCTTCAAGAGGAGCCTTGAATAGACGACGTGGCCATTTGGCCTCTCGAAGTCAAAAGAAAATATGAAAGCAGAATGCAACTGACACATTCCACCAAAAACACAACTAATAATATTTACGCAAATACTTAATTTAAGATTTTCAAGCAATATTAACCAATTCCTTTTTGAAAGATGCTAAGAATCTCAAATTCAAGAGCCACTTGAAAAGAATTCTAATCTTCAGTCACGTGGAGATAATTCTTGAGCAGAAAATACAATGCTGGAGTAACTCAGCGGGTCAGGCAGCATCTGTGGAGAACATGGATAGGTGACATTTCACAGAGTGATGGAGTAACTCAGTGGGTCAGGCAGCATCTCTGCATGGATAGGCAACATTTTGGGTCAGAATCCTTCTTCCTGATTGTAGTAGAAGGAGGAAAGTTGGAAGAGAGATGATGGTGGGACAAAGCCAGGCAAGTGATAGCTAGATACAGGTGAGTGAGGGTTGATTGGCAGATGGGTGGACAAAGCCAGAGATGAAAAGGAGATAAAGAGGGAAAGGAATGAAGATGATGCTCCAGCTCACTGTTTTTTGCTCAGGTTTCCTTGTGACTCCTGGAGATAATTCTTGCGCGATGCTTCTTTGTTACCAATTCAAACAAATCTTTCTTTCATTCTATCAAAATCTTAAAAACTTCAATTATCTTTGATTGTACATTCCAACAAAAAATCTGACTGATTCTGTCAGCATTTCTTCATGACCGCATGCCGATTCTTGCAAACCTTTGCAGCATTCCTTTCCTGGCTCTAATATCCTTCCTTTAATGTGTGTTCTGCTTCATGCAGAGTGCTTGAACTGCGAATGTTAGTCTTGGCTCAGCTGTGGCCCTTACGAATCACAATTCTATGCTCTAGGTTGCATGTACAGATGTTAAATCAAGAACCCAGCTTCCTCTCAGGAAATAGACACAAAAAGCTGGAGTTACTCAGAGGGACAGGCAGCAGCTCTGAAGAGAAGGAATGGGTGACGTTTTGGGTCGAGACCAGTCTGAAGAAGGGTCTCATCCCAAAACGTCACCCATTCCTGCTCTCCAGAGATGCTGCCTGACCCGCTGAGTTACTCCAGCTTTTTGTGTCTATCTTCATTTTAAACCAGCATCTGCAGTTCCTTCCAACACATTTCCTCTCAGGAGGTGTTGTGACATCATTTAGTTCAGAAAGGCAGCATGAAAACAGACCGTTTGACCCACCATGTCCAGGCTGACCATCAGTTCTCACTAGTTCTACTTTATCCCACTTTCTCATCCACTCCCACACTAGGGAGCAATTCACAGAACCAATTCACAGAGGAAATCCACATGGTCACAGGGAGAGCGTGCAAACTCCACACAGATAGCACCCAAGGACAGGATCGAACTGGGTCTCCCACCCTGTGACACAGCAGCCTACCAGCTGTGAGAATTTGTGTGAGAATTTTGCCCTGGCTACAATACTTAAACCAACATGGCAAGATCTGGGTTATTTATGTAACTAGCGTTGTATTTCAAAACTACTTTACGAGCTAGAAAGCAAATTGAACAATCCCAAGGTTCTGAAAGGCACTGTGGATATTCAAGTTATTTATTTTATCTGGGGACCTTTTACTCATTCTACATAATACAATTATTTTGTACATCCAGTGCTCTCATGGATAAACCCAAAATGTCACCTGCCTCTTTTGTGACACTTTCTATCCATCAAACCATACAGAATGACTTGGATGTTCAGGTTTATGATTGTCACGTGTGCCAAGGTACAGTGAAAAGCTTCGTTTTGCATGCTATCCAACCGAATCAGATAATACTGTACATATTAAAAAATCGTCAAACTCAAGTACAATATGTAGAGCAAAGTGCAGCATATAATTCTCATCGTTGTAGCGCACCAGTTCCATAGACAAAGTCCACAATGTCCGCAAAGGACTAGAGGTGAATGGGACAGGACCTCAGCTAATGGAAGGACCGTTTAGAAGCCTAATAATATAACAGAGGGGAAAGCTTCTGAATGTTCTTTTCATAAGCTCAGATACAGTCCGACTCCCTTCTACCTCTTTGCAGATATTGTCTCTGGACCTATAGCACTGTGATGTTCACCATTACCTTAAATGAGCTTCTGTTTGGGCTTGCATTTCTGTACTTTTAACAGAAAGCTAAAATATAATCCCTGTGAAGGAAAGGCAATCAAGGGATATATGACCAATCTACCTCCAAGTAGGTTATCCAGTTAGGTTAGCAGCCTCTAGTTTAACCAGGTTGTTATTGTAGAATTGACGTGCAGATATTCCAACTCCTGGGGAAGTGGTCAGAGAAATGATAAAGATCAGGTTCACAGTAGGTGCCTGATGGGCCAATTGGAGCAGGAGTATTTCAACCACCTCCAACACCTGCCTCCCCCACGCCCAATAAGATGCCAGGTTTCTCAATTAGGTTCACGTCAGGGCAGAAAAATCTGTGAATGACCATAAATAATCGAACTTTTTTAAATCCAGTCTCGGGGCCCTGTAGCCAGTCTGAAATTCTGCCAGCACAACCCATTCACACCGTTCCCCTCCTGTCCTTTGTGATTGCTGCTAAGCCAAACCAGAAAAGAATGCAGAAAGCTGCAAACACTGCCCGGTCCATCATCGGCTCTGACCTCCCCACCATCGAAGGGTTCTATCGCAGTCGCTGCCTCAAAAAGGCTGTCAACATCATCAAGAACCCACATCATCCTGGCCACACACTCATCTCTCCAATGCCATCAGGTAGAAGGTACAGGAGCCTGAAATCCAGTACATCCAGGTTCAGGAACAGCTACTTCCCCACAGCCATCAGGCTATTAAACTCGCCATCAAACAAACTCTTAACTATAACAGCCTATTGCACTTTATCTGTTTATTTATGTATATGTATATGATATATTTATGTATATGTATATGTATATATATATACACACACATATATATACACATACATATACACATACAAGGTCTATGCTATATAGACATACTGAACTGCTCTGTATTTATGCTTACAATATTCTGTTGTGCTGCAGCAAGCAAGAATTTCATTGTCCTATCTGGGACACATGACAATAAACACTCTTGACTCTTGACAGATTCTACTGGAACCAACTGCAGTGCAATGTTATTATCATTCTGCTCTTTAAAGGGTGCATTTTCCTGTCTAAAGCTTAGTTTAGAGATAGCATGGAAACAAGCCCTTCAGCCAATGCCGACCATCGAACACCTGTTATCGTTTAGTTTAATTTATTGTCATGTGCACCGAGGTACAGTGAAAGGCTTTTGTTACGTGCTATCCAGTCAGCTGAGAGACAATACATGATTACAATCAAGCCATTTACAGTGTATAGAGACATGATATGGGAATAAAATTTAGTGCAAGGAAAAGTCAGCAAAGTCCAATCAAGGATAGTCTGAGGGTCACCACCGAGGTAGATAGTAGTTCAGGACTGCTCCCTGGTTGTGATAGGATGATTCAGTTGCCTGATAACAGATGGGAAGAGACTATCCCTGAATCTGGGTGTGTGCGTTTCTATCTTTTGCCTGATGGGAGAGGGGAGAAGAGGGAGTGGCCAGGGTGCGACTTGTCCTTGATTATGCTGTTGGCCTTGCTGAGGTATACATGGAGTCAATATATGGGAGGTACACAAAATTGCTGGAGAAACTCAGCGTGTGCAGCAGCATCTATGGAGCAAAGGAAATAGGCGATGTTTCGGGCCGAAACCCTCCTTCAGTCAATATATGGGAGGTTGGTTTGTGCGATGGTCTGGGCTGCGTCCACAATTTGTTGCAATTTCTTGCGATCTTGGATGGACCGGTTCCCAAATCGAGCTGTGATGCATCCTGATAAAATGCTTTCTATGGTACATCTGTAGAAGTTGGTGAGAGTTGTAGGGGACATGCCGAACTTCCTAAACCTTCGAAGGAAGTAGAGGTGTTGGTATGCTTTATTGGTCGTTGCTTCAATATGGAAGGTCCAGGAGAAGTTGTAGGTGATATTGTTCATACTAGTTGGATGTTATCACACTTTCGCATCCACTCCCTATAGACCAGGCGCAATTTACAGAGGTCAATTAACTTACAAATCCACATGTCTTTGGGATGTGGGAGGAAACCGAAGCATCCAGAGGAAGCCCACACAGTCACAGGGAGAACATGTAAAAACTCTGTATAGACAGCACCAGAGGTCACGAACGTTCCCGGGTCTCTGACACAATGAGTCAGCGGCTCTACCAGCTGCGCCAGTGTGACTCCACAAATAACTTTTCGATCATTTATCAAATGGAGGGAATGTCAGGAAAGGTAGTAATAGGCTTACGAGTTAACACTGTTAACAATTTTCAGATGACCAAACAAAAGGAATATTACAAAGGATGCTGAACATTTTGTTGTCATTTAACTGTAATCTTGCATCATATTAGCTTCAAGAAAGTTAGTAATATTGAAGATTGGCCATAGGCATTTGCCTATCAAACTCCCCCCAGGTAATAAATATTGACCTGCCACACTTTGTCCTGCCTCTCCCCTTTTCCACTTTCTTCTCTCCCCTACAGTCTGAAGAAAGGTCTCGATCTGTAATACGAGGCACAATACAGTGTATGCAAATTCTCCTCAGTAATCCTCTGTAAATTAATTGTTTAATGCACTTGCTCAAATGAGATTAAGATCGTCCAACAAAATGGATTAAAGCATGAAAGTATTGGAGGAGAAAAAACAACAAAAAAAACTGGACAGAGATTAAGGAAACAGCAATAAACCCATCCACAAATAAAAATGCACAAGGAAAAAGTGCAAATATAAATTACTTCAAATATGGCATACTGGCATATCCTGACGACCCACTGTTTTAATTACTCTTCCACCCAGGAAGAGTCCCGAGCAAATTTTAACTGAGGTTTCAATGTGCATCTCCTCAGAAGACAATGGTGCAATAATAGTTCACAAAATGAACAATTAATTCAGAAAAATTCTTACTGTAGTAAATTAAATAATTCTCTCTGGAATAGAAAGAAGTTGATCAGATGTTAAGGATGGTCTTTGGCAGTGTAGGATCAGGTAACTAAATGAGAGTTCGAAAAACTGCCCGTCCCACTGAGTTCCTCCAGCATTTTGTGTCTATCTTCATTGTACCAAGAATAGATTTGTACCAAAGGCATCTAGTGAGTGTTCAAAGATTATCACCACAGGTTGCGTCATTTGATCCCAACCGTGGGTGCATGAACAATAAGCATTTCTTTTCTCAGAAAGACAAAGCCTTTTGTTTGACATGACAGCTTTAAAATCAAATTGGGTTTAAATAAATTATAAAGTTGGTGGGTGAAGGCGAGCAGGTCAGCCATCTTCCCACTGATGCTGTGTAGCAGGTAAAAATTAGGAGAGGATAGGTAGAAGGTACAGAAACAGTCTTGCAAACAAGATATTGCTTCAAAATATGTTGTCTATTTCTGCATACACAATTATTCCATTCAATAGATCATTCCTCTGACTAGCATTCTGAACAGTGTTTTCCATGTTTGCCGATATAATAAGTCATTGTTCTGTACTGTTTGTGATGCACTTTGGGATATCTGAGTGACACCATCAGGCAGAATAACAATGCTATTTGCTAAGGGCAATATTTCTCTACCTTTGTCTTATGGCAAATTACAAAATGGGTAAGCATGAAGTGTTACAACCTGAGATTACAGTTCTAATAAACATGCTTAAAATTCAAACAATGGCATCATTTACATGAAATGAATCTTAGGTTTTGTGTATCCAGATACAAAATACAAAAGCAAGAGGTTTTGTTCAATAGGTTGTAACCCCAGTATACATACAATTTCATACAACATTATAGTAGGGATAGAGTGTGTGTGTGTGTGTGTGTGTGTGTGTGTGTGTGTGTGTGTGTGTGTGTGTGCACGTCTGTATGCATTCTTCTGGAAGGCTGTGATATTTATGCAGGACTGATTATGTAAACTGATCAGGTTCTGCATTGAAGAGAGATTTCAATGTGATATGATTGCTGTTTTAGATTCTTAAGAGGATCAACCGGTAGAAACCAGAGGATGATAGGATGGAGGGGGCATAGTTCATATTTCAAAACTGATAGCAGTATTTCACTTAGCAAGAGCTGAGATTTGTTTAATGCTCCTTCAGAAGATGGTGGCATTCACTCAAATGCAAATTATATATAGTTGCATTTTTTTACACAAATAATATGAGGCAGGACATGTTAAAAATGAACCACATTCGAGAGGAATAAAGTACCTTGGTGGTCATTATCCTCACTCTGACCCTCACCAGTCCACACCCCTTATGCCTGGGTCCACTATAAACTAATGGACAGAGGAACTGAACAGTTTATCAACACCGGTATAGGTGCACCATGCTGCAACTGAGGTGGTTCTTCTAATTCCATGACCCAAATCACTGTTGAAACAAGAGCTATTCGTCCTAAAATGGAACTGATGCTTATTCAAAGGAAATGCAGACTTACTATCAGCCACACTCTCCTTCATCAGTCCCCGCCCCTCGTGTCTAGGTTTGCTGCAAACTAAGGACAGTGGAACTGGTTTGTTTAACTTGTCAAATCACTGCTGGAACAACAGCTACTCGTCCTAAAATGGAATTGGTGGTTATTTAAAGGACATGCAGACTTGCTATCAGGCACACACTCCATCAGGCAGTCTCCGCCCCTCATGTCTTGGTCTACAGAAATACTAATGGACGGAAGAATCGGTTAGATTATCAACAACCACCATGCTGCAACCGGAGGGTTCATCCAAACCACTGCTGAAGCAACGGCTACAAAACGTATAGGAAGGAACTGCAGATGCTGGCTTACAACGTAGAGAGACATAAATTATTGCAGTAACTCAGCGGGACAGGCAGCATCTCTGGAGAGATCCTTCGCTCGTTCCTTCTATCCAGAGACGCTGCCAGTCCCGCCGATTTACTCCAACATTTCGTGTTCATCCTAGTTATAAAATACAGTTTGTAAAATGCAGCTGAGTGAGCCGTGTCAAAGGATTCTCTGGCTCAGGTGGAGGTGCATGGCAAGCAACGGGGCTTTAACGAGTTAATGCTTTTCCTGCACCGGTCACGGCGGCGGCGGCAGCGGAGGGGCGCATGCGCACGCCGCTGCACCTGTCCGGGAGCCGCGCAGGCGCGGTGGGGAGGAGGGAAGGTTGCGGGAGCTGCGCAGGCGCACTGGCCGCCGCCTCCACCGGCTCTCGAGCCCCGGCGCCGCCGCCTCCTCTTCTTCTTCTTCTACCCCCCCCCCGCCCACGGCCACACACCGTCGCTCACATCACCATCCGGCCCCGCAGGCTCAATGGGGGAGAAAATCACTCGCAGCAATAACTCAGACAAAACATTAAATCGCCACTGCAGTGTAATTAAAGACAATAATAAGTTGCACTCATTCGCACATTGCAAATCATCAACCGACCTCTCTGCCATCTTCGCCTCAGCGCGTGTGAGGTTCAACAAGGACGGCGGGGAGCGGATCCATCCGGAGCGCCGCTCTCCTCAGCCACCGGCTCCAGCATGATTAATATTAGAGCAGCGTTTACAACCGTCCCTACAACAACCCGGCGTCACCACGCACAGCCCAGACCCCGCCCCCAACGTCACCACGCACGGCCCGGACCCCGCCCAACGTCACCACGCACGGCCCAGACCCCGCCCAACGTCACCACGCACGGCCCAGACCCCGCCCAACGTCACCACGCACAGCCCAGACCCCGCCCCCAGCGTCACCACGCACGGCCCAGACCCCGCCCAACGTCATCACGCACGGCCCAGGCCCCGCCCAACGTCATCACGCACGGCCCAGACCCCGCCCAACGTCACCGCGCACGGCCCAGACCCCGCCCAACGTCGTCACCACGGCCCAGCCCAGCGCTATCACGCACGTGCCACCCCGCCCAACGTCACCACGCAGGGCCCAGACCCCGCCCAGCGTCATCACGCACAGCCCAGACCCCGCCCAACGTCACCACGTACGGCCCTGGCCCCGCCCATCGTCATCACGCACGGCCCAGACCCCGCCCAACGTCACCACGCACGGCCCAGACCCCGCCCAACGTCACCGCGCACGGCCCAGACCCCGCCCAGCGTCATCACGCACGGCCCAGGCCCCGCCCAACGTACATTGCAAATCATCAACCGACCTCTCCACGCCCAACATCAACACGCACGGCCCCACGTCCCGCCCGACGTCAGCACGCAAGGCTCAGGTCAAGAGCAAAGATTATAGAGCAGAGCAAGATGCGCCACTCTGCGAAAAAAGCGTAGTATGACATGATCTTTGGTCAAGAGTGTTTTCTTGCCATATCTCCCAGATCAAAGATCTTTGTCCCAGAGAACAATGACATTCTTACTTGCAGCAGTAAGTAAGTAAGTAAGTTTATTGGCCAAGTATTCACATACAAGGAATTTGCCTTGGCGCTCCGCCCACAAGTAATTACATGACGTACAGTGACAGTTACGAATGACTCATAAAATACTAAACATTAATAATAATAATAAAACATTAATGATAAAACACCATTGATCAAGCATGTGAACCAACAAAATACCAGATCAAAGGGAGGCTACAGATTTTTGGCTGTTGAGTAGAGGTACTAGTCGTGGATAAACACTGTTTTTATGTCTGGCTGTGGCAGCTTTGACAGCCCGGAGTCGCCTTCCAGAGGGAAGTGATTCAAAGAGTTTGTGGCCTGGGTGAGAGGGGCCAGAGATGATCTTACCCACTCACTTCCTGGCCCTTGGAGTGTACAGTTCATCAATGGATGGAAGGTTGCAGCCAATAACCTTCTCAGCGGATCGGACGAGTCGCTGCAGCCTCCAGGTGTCGTGTTTGGTGGCTGAGCCAAACCAGACCATGATGGAGAAGGTGACGACAGACTCTACGATGGCCGTATAGAATTGGACCATCATTGCCTGTGGCAGATTGTGTTTCCTCAGCTGCCGGAGGAAGTACATCCTCTGTTGTGCTTTTTTGACTGTGGAGTCGATGGTCACCCCCCACTTAAGGTCCTTGGAGATGATGGTTACCCAGGAACTTAAAAGACTCCACAGATGTGACTGTGGTGTGTTGATGGTGAGTGGGGTGAGGGGAGGGGGAGCTCTCCTAAAATCTACAATTAATTCCACTGTCTTAAGATCATTGAGCTCCAGGTTGTTGCTACGGCACCAGGACGCCAGCTGTGACACTTCCTGTCTGTATGCAGATTCCACCCCATCCTGGATCAGTCCAATCAGGGTTGTATGATCCGCAAACTTGAGAAGCTTGACAGAGGTGTCTGTGGAGGTGCAGTCGTTGGTGTAGAGAGAGTAGAGGAGAGGAGAGAGCACAACAGAATTGTAACAGCAATTGTAATTGCAACAGCACACAGAGAATTGTAAACATAGTACTCTGTTTTGGCGAGTCGAGACAGTCGGGTGCAACAAAATTCTTCAAACGAGATAATGACAACCAACATAAACGATGCTCACTCAAACCGCGTGGAGCTCGAATGAATGGTTTTACAGAGAGCCCGCAAAAATGCTCTCCCGCTCACGTGACAGCGCCAGACAATTGCGAGGGTTGGACATTACCAGGGCCACCACTAGGTGCCGCTACAGGACCCCACCCCCCAGAAGCCGAGGTACGGAACCGAGCGAGAGGCTGGACACGGAGACCGCAACGCGTGGTTACAACGGACGGGGCGGGTGATACAAGTGGGGCTGGCAGAACAGAGCAGTAACGGTCCAGGAGGAACAGAAACAACAGGTGAGGGGGAACAGGCACAACAGGTGCGACCGCACCGGCCAGTGGACGGCTCCTACGCTGAGGCTGCGCCACCACGAGGCTGTCGACATTCAGAAGGGCCAGCTTAAGTCGAGCGACGGAGACGATCTCCTCTCTGCCCCCGACAGGAAAGTCGTGACGCCGGGGGGGCAGTGTGAGAGGAGGTCATGAAACTATCTTCGGAGGGAGGAGAACATCTTCAAACTAGGCATAGATTTCGCAGTGGAGTAGACAATATGTTTAAGACGGAACTGCAGATGCTGGAAAATGGAAGTTCTTAAGGTCCGGCGGCAGGTGCACTGGGGCAGTCCCGTGCGTGAACAGGGGCCAGGCCGCCCACTCTCTCCCGGAGACACGCCAAAACCGCCGAGGTAGACTCCAGCTGCCCTCGAACCGCAGGGAGGAAATCCCCAGGCACCTGCAAAGTCGAGCCATATACCAACTCGGCGGACGATGTATCCAAATGTGGATGCCTAACAGCACCCAAAGCAACTGGTCGACCCAGTCCGGACCTGTGAGCCGTGCCTTCAGTGCCGATTCCAGGTGGCGGTGGAATCGTTCCACTAACCCCTTGGCTTGGGGTTGATAGGCGGTGGTGTGGTGCAACTGCGCCCGTATAATTTCGCCAACGAAGTCCACAATGAAGACATAAACTGAGCCCCCCCGGTCGGTGGAAATGTTTGCCGGAACCCCGAACCTAGCAATCCAATGGGCCGCAAGAGCCCGGGAACATGACGCGGCAGAGGTGTCTGGCAGCGGAATAGCCTCAGGCCACCTCGTAAACTGATCCACGACTGTGAGGAGATGCATGGCGCCACGGAACAGCGGTAACGAACCCACTAAATCCACATGGATGTGTTGGAAACGGCCCGAGGGAACCACAAAGTCTTGCACTGGGGCCCATACATGATGTTGAAGCTTGGATGTCTGGCGGGGGATGCAGGTTCTAGCCCAAGCCGCGACCTGCTTGCGGAGGCCCTGCCAGACAAATTTGTCCGCCACCAGCGCGGAAGTCGCCCGGATTGAAGGGTGGGCCAGGCCATGGATGGCGTCGGAAATCCGGCGGCGCCAACCCGCGGGAACAATGGGCGTGGGCGCCCGGTGAAAACATGGCACAGTACCAACGCTCCCGTGGGACCGAACGGATAGTCGGCCAACCGCAACCCTGAAGCGGCCGTCCTGTAGCCATTCATCCCGTCGTCCGAGCGCTGTGCTGCAGCAAACTCCACTTAATCCACACCGTGGTCCACGGCTGCCACAGCCGGGAGGGCCGGGCGGGACAAGGCATCGGCGACCATGTTGAACTTCCCGGCCACGTGCTGTACGTCCGTCGTGAACTCTGACACGAACGCCAGGTGTCGCAGCTGTCGAGCAGACCAGGGGTCTGACACCTTGGCCAAGGCGAACGTTAAGGGCTTGTGGTCAGTAAAGGCCATGAATGGCCTGCCCTCCAGGAAGTATCTAAAGTGACGATGGCCAGGTACAGGGCGAGGAGCTCCTGGTCGAACGTGCGGTAGTTGCGCTCGGGGGGGTCTCAGCTGACGGCTGAGAAAGGCAAGCGGCTGCCAGCGGCCGTCAATGAGCTGCCCCACCCACGGCCGTATCGGAGACGCCCACCATGAGAGCAGTCGAGGCTGTGGCCTGCGGGTATACCAGCACGGTTGCTTTGGCCAGCGCCTCTTTCGCGCCGTCGAACGCGGCCTCAACTCGGTGGACCACACGAGGTCCCGTGGTTTACCAGCGAGGCACTGAAACAGGGGGCGCATGATCCTGGCTGGCGCCGGCACGAAACGATGGTAGAAGTTAACCATGCCGACGAACTCCTGCTGCCCTTTTACAGTGAGCGGCCGGGGGGACTGCCGGTTGGCCTCCACCTTAGATGGTAATGGGGTGGTGCCCTACGAGGTAGCATGGTGCCCCAGGAATGAAATTGTGCAGACGCCAAACTGGCATTTGGCAGGATTGACTACGGGTCCGTGGTCCTGGACCCGCTGGAACAGCGCCCGCAGGTGCGTGAGGTGTTCCTGTTGGGAGCGGCTCACAACCAGGATGTCATGTAAGTAGATGAAAACAAAGTCCAATCCCCTAACCACCATGTCCATCAGTCTCTGGAACGTCTGCGCGGCGTTTTTTAAGCCGAAAGGCATACAGAACCAATCAAACAGCCCAAACGGGGTGATGGTGGCGGTCTTTGGGACATTGTCTGGGTGAACAGGGATCTGATGATAACCGCGGACCAGGTCCACCTTCGAAAAAAAGGTAGCGCCTTCCAGATGAGCTGAGAAGTCCTGGATGTGTGGGACAGGATAGTGGTCCGCAGTCGTAACGGCGTTCAGGCGCCTATAATCCCCGCATGGTCTCCACCCCCCTGATGTTTTAGGGACCATGTGTAATGGGGATGCCCACAGCCTATCCGAGCACCGTACGATCCCCATGTCCTCCATCAGTTTGAACTCTTCCTTGGCGATGCGCAGCTTGTCGGGTGGGAGCCAGCGTGCCCGAGCGTGTAATGGCGATCCCGTGATGGGGATATGGTGTACTACCATGTGCTTGAGGGTCGCCGCACAGAAACGGGGGGGGGGAGTAGCTCTGGGAACTCCGTGAGCAGGGAGGCATACGAGCCTTCGACCTCAGCCACCGCGTTCAGCTGCGGGCTGGAGGATTCCGCGGGTCGCGGGGTCGTGGGGACTGGGGCCCGCCGGTGGGTCGAAGCGCCCGCCCCGTAGTCCACCATGAGCTAAAAGGCCCGAAGGAAATCGGCGCCCAGGAGCGGCTGCGCCACGTCCGCAACGGTAAAGGTCCAGTCGTATGGGCGGGAGTCGAAGGTCCGTGTGCCATATGTGCGGATAGTACTACGGTTGACCGCAGTCAGGGTAGGGCCTCGTTTACCAGCAAGGGTGGCCAACCCAGTCGGGGGAAGGATGCTGATGATGGCCCCTGAGTCAACCAGGAAACGAAGCGCCGTACGGAATGGCGGTCTCGCACGTAGAGGCGGTTGTTTTGGCTGATTGCGATAGCCCCTACTGACGATCGGCCGAGGTGTTTCCCGTAAACGTGCAGGGAGGGCGGCACCGGTGGGCCTCAGCGTAAGTGGTAGTAACCCCCTGGCGCTTACCCCGGTCTCCAGCGTGTGGCTGCGGCGATGGCAGCAGAGGGCTGGGCATCTCTGCGCGGCTGCTGGTGTACGGGTGCAAACACTTGGTTGATGGATCCGCCATCCCGCTGTTTCGCGAGCCACCATGTGTCGGCCCACTCGGCGACCTGCATAGGATCTGTGAAGTCTGACCCGGCGAGCAGCAGGCGGATGTCGTCAGGCATTTGCTCTAGTGTCCCTTGTTTGAAAAGCAGACAGGGCCGATGGCCGTCCAGCAACACGAGCATGTGGAGCAGGCGGGCGGGGGGGATCTCGGTGGCTGAGCCCGGGGGTACGGAGCAATAGGGCCTTGAGTCCCTCGTATTTGCTGATGGCCGGTGGGTCCTTTAGGTAGGGCAGCAACTGCGTGGCCGTGTCTTGGCTGAGCGCCCCGACCACGTAGAAATATCGGGTGGCAGCGGCAACGATATTTCGAATGTGGAACTGTGCCTCTATGTGGGCGAACCACATTTGAGGCTGCTCTGCCAAGAAAATGGGCAGTTTCCAGTCCACGGCGTTTTGCTGAGGAAGCTGGACGTTGGGGCTTGCATGTTGAGAATCTGGGGATCGGACTAACGGGATCACCAGTTTGGCGAGTCGAGACAGTCGGGTGCAACAAAGTTCTTTATTTTTTTTAATGAAAATAAAGTGATTACCTGAGTCGATATTGACAGCCAAAAAATAAAAAAATAAAAGGCTATTCTATTCTATAAAATAAACGATGCTCACTCAAACCGCGTGAATGGTTTTATAGAAAGCCCGCGAAAACTAGGTACCGCTACACTGTAAACAATGCAATAATCGAGAAAAAACGTTTGTGTATATATATATATATATATATGAACATACACATAAATATTTATAAGAAAGAACTGCAGATGCTGGAAAAATCGAAGATAAAAATGCTGGAGAAACTCAGCGTGTGAGGCAGCATCCATGGAGCGAAGGAATATATGATGTTAGGAATATATGACATATATATATATGATATATATGATATAATATAAGGAATTCAGCATTTATGGAGCGAATGTCTGAAGGAGGGACTCGACCAGAAACGTCACCTATTCCTTCGCTCCATTGATGCTACCTCACCCGCTGAGTTTCTCCAGCATTTTTGTCTACCATGAATATTTATTTATACACACACATACACATAAAAACAAACATAAATAGTACCCGTTCCAGCGCAGGTTTGCAGAAACAGCATGTACCTGGAAACAACGGAGAGGCCTCCATTGTGTCCGGAAACGTGGCCGACTGGCAGGACTTCAGGTCAGACTGAAGCGCAGGAGACCTCGACCCCCTCTCCCCACCAGCCTACTGGCCAATGTACAGTCCCTTGAAAATAAAGTGGAGGACTTAAGAGCAAGGCTGCTTCACCAACGGGAACTGAGGGAATGCTCTGTGTTCTGTTTCACAGAGACATGGCTCACCCCCAGCTCCCCAGACTCAGCAGTCCAGCCTGAAGGTTTCTCCATCCATCGCATGGACCGTACACTGGCATCTGGGAAAGGGAGAGGAGGGGGCATCTGTCTCATGGTCAACTCTGCGTGGTGCTCAGACGTGGCAGTCCTATCCAACTCCTGCTCTCCACACCTGGAACACCAGACAGTGAAGTGCCGTCTCTTCTACCTACCGAGGGAATTCACCTCCATCATCCTGACCATGGTCTACATCCCTGCCCAGGCTGATGTCCATCTGGCACTGGGGGAGCTGCACGCCGTGGTCAACAAGCACCAGACTGCTTACCCCGAGGCATTTGCCACCATAGCCGGGGATTTCAACAAGGCCAACCTTAAGAAATTACTCTCATACTTCCACCAACATGTCTCCTGCAGCACCAGAGGATCAAACACCCTTGACCATTGCTACACCACCATTAAGGATGCCTATCGCTCTATCCCTCGCCCTCACTTCAGTAAATCCGACCATACTGCGGTGCTGCTTCTTCCTGCCTACAGGCAGCAATTGAAGAGTGGCGAGGACTGTACAGAGCTGGGGGGGGGAGGGGGGGGGGGCAGAGGAACAACAGGACTGTTTGGAGTCTGTAGTCTGTAGACTGGGCAATGTTCAGGGACTCGGCAACGGATCTGATTGAATACGCCACAGTCGTTACAGACTTCATAAAGAAATGTGTGGAGGACTGCATCCCAACAAAAACCTTCCGAGTATTTCCTAACCAGAAGCTTTGGATGAACTATGAGATCCGCACTCTTCTGAAGACCAGATCCCGCGCATTCAGATCTAGTGATACAGAGGTCTACAAGAAGTCCAGATACGACCTTGGTAAGGCCATCAAAAAGGCCAAAAGGGACTTCTGCTCCAAGCTGGAGGATGAGACGGATGTTCGGCAACTGTGGCGGGGCTTGAATGCCATCACTTCCTACAAGGCGAAACCAGGAGGCAGCTCAAATGTCAGCGAAGCATCACTCCCTGACGAGCTCAATATGTTTTACGCACGCTTTGATAGGGAGAACACTGATGTGCCTTCCTGAACTCCCATCCGCTGTGATGGCATTTCAGTCACAGTCATAGAGGCCGACGTCAGGAAAATCCTTCAGAAAGGTGAACATGAGTCCTTGATGATGCTGGCTGCCTTTTTGAGGCAGCACCTCCGATAAATCCCTTCGATGGTGGGGAGGTCAGAGCCAGTGATGGACTGGGCAGTGGTCACAACTTTTTGCGGTTTTCCTCGCTCCTGGACGTTCACAGAACCATCTCTGACATACCAAATCTCCACAATCTTTTCAGGAAGTAGAGACAAATTTTAAGGAGCAGGGAACCAGCATTTGACTCCTGGTGTGAAGAAGAGAGTAACTGAGTCACTAGAGAATGGATCACGCTTAAATTATTCAATTAGCCTACGCAACCTATTTTGTTTATCTACCGTCCCTTTGTGTCTATATTTTATTTATCCCGTCTGGGAAGAACGTGTGGACCGGAACAAGCCATGAACTAAGTATGTTGCAAAACTTACCTTCAGCGGCGCTGCAGTTCTGTCGCTACCCGTGTGCGCGACTTTGGCGCCTTTGAGAGTGGGGCGGGTTTAAAACGCTGTTTTCTCTAGGCTATTGAAATCGAGGTTGTTCAGCCTGCTTAGTTGCTGACGAAAAATCGCTGCGACATTCGTTCACTGCAGTTATTTTTAAACTTAATTGGATTATTTAATTGCTGTAGTAGATTAAAAATCATCCTCTAAAGCCGCAAACGCCGACAACGGGACGGATCTCACGTAGGGGACAAGGCAAGGTAGGCTGTTTATTTTTACATTAAAAAGTGCTTCTTAAGATCCCTTTATTCAAATTTTTAAGTTGCGAGAAGGTGACTTGGGGGCCCATCCGAACCGGCAGTGTTTTTCATGCCGATATGGGGACTAAATCACTGCAATCGCAACGTTCCAAATCATCACTTTCCAGAAAAACCCACTTGCAAGCTGATTTAAATGGCCATTAATTTACAGCAATTAAACACTAAATTCCTTCCATTTGGCCTATAAATTAATGACAATGAGATTTAAAAATCATGTTTTATTGTGAATTCTTGTGTTATTGTTAATCTTTTCTTAAGAAATGGATAGATGTTTAGATCTAGTAATTGAATTTAGGAGTTAGCTACAATTGGGTAACTAACTAATTATATGCTTTAATTTCAGCTCATCCAAGTAAGATTGTTTAATATTTGTTTCAGAATGCTTCAATCTATAATAACTGAAAATTTCTTAATTTTTAATAAAGTTATGGCCATTTGACTGTCCTTGATCACAACTTTTGTGTTAAGTCAATGGAAAAGCAAAAACAAAATGCTAATTTCCGAGTATGAAAATGGCCATATCTTTTTTAATACTGAAGATATGAAAGTGAATTAGGTGTCAAATGAAACTTATTTTTATGCTTTATCTGATGGGATAAATTGCAGACTTGATTTTTTTAATTTCAAAATTTTGTAACATTGCTAATGAACTCAAAGTTTCATCTGCCGTCACCTGGCTCCTCCCTCCAGTAGCTAGCCGAACACTTTGCACCCACTAACCCACTTTAGTTTAGTTTAGAGATACAGCACGGAGACAGGCCCTTTGGCCCACCGGTTCTGTGCCGATCAGCGATCCCCGCACACTAACACTATCCTACACCCACTCGGGGCAATTTTTACATTAACACCAAGCCAATTAACCTACAAACCTGTACGTCTTTGGAGTGTGAGTGGAAACCCGAAGTTCACGGACGAAACCCGAAGATCTCGGAGAAAACCCACGCAGGCAGGTCAAGGGGAGAATGAACATACAAACTCCGCACAGACAGCACCCGTAGCCGGGATCGAACCCGGGTCACCGGCGATGCATTCATTGTAAGGCAGCAACTCTACCGCTGCACCACCGTGACCACTCTGATTCTATTTCAGACTTCTGTCATCTGTCAAAAAAACAGGAAAGGAGACCTAATCTGAAGAAGGGTCCTGACCTGAAATACCACCTATGCTTTTTCATCACAATTGCTGCCCGACTCTCAAGAGAGAGTTAGATTTAGCTCTTAGTTTCAATAGACAATAAACAATAGGTGCAAGAGTACGCCATTTGGCCCTTCGAGACAGCACCCCCATTCACTGTGATCATGGCTGATCATCCACAATCAGTATCCCGTTCCTGCCTTCTACCCATAATCCCTTGACTCCGCTATCTTTAAGAGCTCTAGGGAGAGTTAGATTTAGCTCTTAGGGCTAAAGGAATCTAGGGATATGGGAAAAAAGCAGGAACGGAGTACTGATTTTAAATGATCAGCCATGGTCATATTGAATGGCGGTGCTGGCTCGAAGGGCCGAATGGCCTACTCCTGCACCTAGTTTTCTATGTTTCTACGACCTGCTGAGTTACTCCTGTGCTTTATGTCTATCTGTGTAAACAAACATCTGAAGAAGGGTGTAAACCGAACCGTCACCCATTCCTTCTATCCAGAGATGCTGCCTGTCCTGCTGAGTTACTCCAGCGTTTTGGGTCTATCAACAATCATCTTTGTCTCAATGAAGTTGAGATCTAGATGGTTGTTCTGACAACATTTAATCAGTGTTTCAATCTCCCTCCTGTAGTCTGACCCGATAGGAAGCCAACGTTTCATTGGTTGTTCTCCAGAGATGCTGCCTAACTCGCTGAGTTACTCCAGCACTTTGTGTCTTTTTTCAGGAACAGCTACTTTCCCACAACCATCAGGTTCTTGAACATTTGACATTCTTGAAATTTACAGACTCAAAGCTCCTGCGCACTCTCAGATGCTGCCTGCACGGCTGAGTTACTCTAGGGTTTTGTGTCTATCTTCGGTTTAAACTAGTATCTGCAGTTCTTTCCAACATGGTTCAGCTTGCTGGACCTCTGCTGCCCTCTTCTGGTTCACACTGGCCTGATAACATCCAGTGTTTAGGATTATTATGGAATGGAAATAATCATAATAATAATAATAATAATAATATTATCTTTTATTGTCATTGCACATAAGTGCAACGAGATTTGGTATGCAGCTTCCAACCTATGTCATAACATAAATAACTAATAAAATTTGGATTTAGATATCCCGAGAACATGGATTGTAAAAAGAGCAGTAAAATAGTCAAAACAGTTCAACAGACTAAAGTGCAGATGTGTCTGTGCGATGTGACCATCTGAGGGAGACAGTCCATGGGGATGGGGGGCACTCAGCCGGGCCGGTTCAGAGCCGCTATAGCTCTGGGAATGAAGCTGTTCCTGAGTCTGGAGGTTCAGGCGTAGAAGGCCTTGTAACGTCTGCCGGAGGGAAGTAGATCGAACAGTCCATTACAAGGGTATGAGGAGTCTTTATGGATGCTGACGGCCTTCCTGAGGCACCGTGTGTGGTAGATGCCATCCAAGGCTGGTAGCTCTGTCCCAATAATCCTCTATGCTCTGTGGATGACGCGCTGAAGAGCTCTCCTCTCCGCCTCCGTGCAGCTGAGATACCACACAAAGATACCATAAGTTAATATGCTCTCTGTGGTGCAGCGGTAGAAGGTTGTCAGCAGCTGTTGGGGCAGACCAGTCTTTTTTAATGTCCTCAGGAAGAACAGTTGTTGCTGTGCCTTTTTGACCAGCGCAGCGGTGTTGGTGGACCATGTGAGGTCCTCTGAAATGTGAGTGCCCAGAAACTTAAAGCTGGACACTCTCTCCACACTTTCCCCGTAAATGGAGATTGGGGCGTATTCTCCATTATGGGACCTCCTGAAGTCAATAATCAGCTCCTTGGTCTTGGAGGTGTTTAGTGACAAGTTGTCACGTGCGCACCAGTCCGCCAGGCTCTGCACCTCCGCTCTGTATTTTGTTTCATCACCGTTGGTGATCAGCCCAATCACTGTTGTGTCACCTGCAAACTTCATTATGGTGTTGGTGTCGAATGCAGGAACACAGTCGTGAGTGAAGAGGGAGCATGGGGCTTCGTACACAGCCCTGTGGTGTGCCGGTGCTCAGGGTGATAGTGGAGGACAGGTGCGAGCCCAATCTCACTGCCTGCGGTCGCTCCGTCAGAAAGTTCAGGATCCAATCGCATATCGGCGAGCTGAGGCCTAGCTGGTGGAGTTTGGTGGTGAGCTTGGTGGGGATGACCGTATTGAATGCAGAGCTATAGTCAATGAAGAGCATCCTCAAGTACGTGCCCTGTCTGTCCAGGTGAGTCAGGACAGTGTGAAGAGCCAGAGAGATGGCATCCTCTGTTGATCTATTTGCCCTGTATGCAAATGGAATGGAATGCTATTTATTGTTATTCAAACCTAGGTTTGAACGAAATTACATTTACTACAGTTTTTTACATTACAAAAAAAAAAACAAGACCCACACTTAACACAGTTTACATCACCATCCATCACAGTGAGTCTCCAACACCTCCTCACGTATTGTCAAGTGTACCAAGGTGCAGTAAAAAGCTTTGGTAGACAAAAATGCTGGAGAAACTCAGCGGGTGCAGTAGCATCTATGGAGCGAAGGAAATCAGCATTTTTGTCTACCTTCGATTTTCCAGCATCTGCAGTTCCTACTTAAACTGTAAAAATCTTTGTTTTGCATGTTATTCAAACAGATCAGATATACCATACCTAAATACAATCAATTCAAACTCAAGTACAATAGGTAGCGCAAAGGGGAAAATACAGAGTGCAAAATATAGTTCTCAGCATTGCAATGCATTAGTTCCACAGACAAAGTCCAATGTCTGCAGTGGGATAGAGGTGAATCCCACAGTACCATAGTTTGTGGAAGGACCGCTCAGAAGCCCAATCACAGATGGGAAGAAGCTGTTCCTGAGTCTGGTGGTTCGCACTTTCGAGCTTCTGTACCTTCTGTCCAACAGGAGCAGGGAGAAAAAAGAGTGTTCTCATGGAACGTCTTTGATTATGTTGGCTGCTTTTCCGAGGCAGCGTGAAGTGTAGATGGAATAAATGCTGGGAAGTCTGGACTGTAAGAAGGACTGGACTACATCTACAACTCTGCAATTTCTTTGCGGTCTTGGGCAGAGCTGTTCCCAAACCAAGCTGTGATGTACCCCAACAGTATGCTCTCTATGGTGCATCTGTAAATGGTTGTAAAAAGTCACTGGAGACATGCCACATTTCCTCAGTCTCCTCAAGGCGTAGAGGTGTCAGAGTGCCTTCTTGGCTCTCTGTCCAGGTGTCTTTTAAATGTATCTCCAAAACTAAAGAAGGCAGGACGAACTTGGAGAAATTGAAATTTATGGTGGTACAAACCAGCAACCTAATCTTGTAGCACCGGAGTTCATTCAGCCCTGAGTGAAACCAAGTCGCTGGAATATGTAAATGATAGGCACAGTATGCTGGAGCAACTCAGTGGGTCAGGCAGCATCTCTGGAGAAAAAGGATCAGGATCAATGTACCGGTCCTACCCAGGTAACAAAGTCTGACAAGTGCAGTCGATGTCACAATCGCACCTGGATCTCTCTTGGGTCTGTTAGGCAATGGGTCTACCTGTACCCAAACCCACAAACATCCTAGTCACCCATCACCCAATTCATGTTAGCACCTGGTTATCTCTTGTCCCTGTGCTCAATGCCCTCAATGGCTTCACCAGTTTCCTGTTTCTCTAAACTCCTCCAGCCATACAGACCTCAGTTTTAACTGTGCTCTTCCAACTCTGGCCTTTTGAAGCTGACAAATGTATCAATGGAGAAAGAGCACAGAATATTGTCAAGAGTCAAGAATGTTTTATTATCATGTGTCCCAGATAGATCAATGAAATTCTTACTTGTAGCAGCGCAACAGAATATGTAAACATAGTACTCTGTTTCACAAGAGCAAAGCTATAGATTTAAGGAAGATAGGAAGCTGAGGGGAAGCTTTTTCACACACAGAGTGGTGAGTGGATGGAACGATCTGCCAGAGGAGGTAGTTGCGGCAGGTACTATAACAAGTTTTAAAAGACGTTTGGACAGGTACATGGAAAGGAGGGGTTTAAAGAGGTATGGACCAAATGCACGCAAAAAGTGGCTTAGAGCGTGGAAACAGGCCCTTCGTCCCAACTTGCCCACACTGACCAACATGTCGCATTGTTGTGTATTTGGTGCTGGAAACGGACTTTAAATAAGGCTCGGACTCGGGAGTAAACTAACAAGCTACTTTTATTCTGAACGCCACGATGAGACTCTGCTGCGCATGCGCACCATTGCGCAAGACATCAAATTGGTTAATCATATTTCATACACAACACTCCTCCCCCTTTAACTTGGAGGATGGTAACACAATTTCATCTTCACTGTATATGCTCTTTACCTAAAATATAATTAATATTGTTGCAAAATTGTATTATTAAAGTAATCTTACAATACATCCTCATAACCGTAATAATCATATCTAAACTTAGCACATAATGTTTTCACTCCACCCATCTTCCTTAAACCAAATACATATATTGTTGTTGGCGGCGCGACTCACCAATTGCAGCGGCTCCTACAGCCTGTCTGTCTTTTTTTATTTTTTGTCTAGTCAAATGTAGTGTTGGTGTTTTTTTAATACTAGTTTTAAATGTGTATATGTGGGGAGCGGGGGGGGGGGGGGGGGGGGGGGAGGGGGAAACCGTTTAAAATCTCTTCCCTGTCGGGAGACCCGACCTTTTCCCTGTCGGGTCTCCGTTGTCGTTGGGGCCTAGCACCGTGGAGCGGCCTCCAACCTGAACGACCCGTGGGCTCGGGAGACTGCGGAGCTGCGGACTACTCACCATCGTGGGGCTGGCCGGCCTCGGAGCGTGGGGAGCGGTGGTGACTCGCTGCTGCGACTCGACTCCTGGGGCTCGGAGGCTCCAGCAACGCAGCCGCAGGTCCGGTGGACTGGGACATCGGGAGCTCGCGGGTCCGGGGGGAGAGACCGCTTCCCGGAGCTCCCGCAACGCAACTTCTCCAGCCCGTGTCGCGGGGTTGGAACGACCTGGAGCGGGGACGTACATCGCCCGGCATGGCTTCATGGCCGTGGGACATTCCAGCGCCCGCCGGGGGCTCCAACACTGTGACTTTTAGACCGGGAGCGGGGCCGTAAATCGCCCGGCACGGCCTAAAATGGCCGTGGGACTTATCATCGCCCGCCTGGGGCTTGGATATCGGGAGAGACATGGAGAACAGGGGAGAGAAAAGACTTTGCCTTCCATCACAGTGGGTCCACTGTGATGGATGTTTGTGTGAATTAAATTTGTATGGCTGTGGAAACAGAATTTCGTTTGAGCCTCACTGGGGCTCAAATGACAATAAATTGTATTGTATTGTACATTACGCCTTGCTTTATGTGTTATCATTTTCCGTTCCCTTATGTGTAAATTGCGAACTCATTCTAATCGCTCTTGCTCTGCCTGTATCTCTGCCTCTTCCCTTTTTAAATTTCCTAATCTTAGTTTGAAGATTTCTTCCTGTTCATGATATTCTGCTAAAGTTAATGTTTCACTTTCTGCTCCATTTGCTTTGTTTTTCTCTGTTTCTGTGCATTATTTGTAGGTGACATCTGACACATGGCTGCAGGTTTTTGTTTTGCTAGCAGCTTCCTCTGTCGTTCAATTTCCTCGTGCTGCATATTTATCCGCTCTTGTTGTTTAATAAGATTCTGAAATGCATAACCACCTGTCCATTGCTCAGTGAAGGAGGCTCCATTTCGGACTGTAGTGAAGTGTCCTAGTCGCAATCGGTCCTGCACACTTTTGACTCGACCGGCAAGCCTCTCTTGTTTAGACTTTTCTATTAGCAGCTTTTTACTCATTATCACACATTTATTTAACCGTTCTTTGTATCGTTTAAGCATTTTCTGTTGTTCATCTATTTGTCTTCTTAAGTCACATCTCTGGTTCTTCATCAAGAAGTAGGATCTATATCGTCTTTGCAATACAACAGTGGCTTTGATTTGTGCTCTGTATAGTTTTCTTGCTTCATAAGCAAGGTAGTGCAACTGCACTACAATTGCTGTCTAATTCAGTTTGCGGAAGTCTTTCCTATACCAAATCATACGGAGTACTGACTGAACTTTTACAGCAGCCCGCTTTTGCTTAACCCACTGCCTAACCACCTTGTAGGCAGCCTGAATGGTAATGGTTGCATACCTCATTGACTGATATTGCACAAACTGGGAATGCCCTATTTTGCATGCTTTGTATAGGTATGTTACAAAACCTACCTGAATCGTGGCTGAGCATCTGCCCTACCCCGTGTGCGCGATTTTGGCGCTGTTTAGAGGGGGCGGGTTTAAAACGCGATTTTTACTAGGCTGTTGCAATTGAAAATGTTCAGCCTAGTAAATCATCAACGGAAAATCGCTGAAAGACCCCGTCGCAAAAGGTATTATTAGTTTTTATGGCCTTGTATAATAGTTATAGTAGTTTAAAAATCACTCTCTAAACTCACAACCTCTCGCAGCCCCAGGGTTTTATAAAGCAAACAATTAAAGGTATGTACCTTATTTTTACATTAAATGGGGCTTCTTAAGAACCCTGTTATTAAAGTTTTCTATAGCGAGTAGCTCATTTTAGGCTCTTTATATCCCGCAGTATTTTTCTGGGCATTTGATGGCACAAATCCAGCGCAATGTGAACGTTCTAAACCAGCGCGTTCACAGGAACCCACTAGAAAGCTGATTTAAATTGACTTTAATTTACAGCAATTGAACACTAAATTCCTTCCATTTGGCCTATAAATTGATGTAAATGAGATTTAAAAATCATGTTTTATTGTGAATTATTTGTGAATATTATTTGGACACTCGGGCTATTTAAAAATGTTAATCATTTATTAAGAAATGGATAGATGTTTAGATCTAGTAATTGAAGTTTGAAATTAGCTACAATTGGGTAACTAACTAATTATATGCTTTAATTTCAGGTCATCCAAGTAAGATTATTTTATATTTGTTTCAGAGTGCTTCAATCTATGATAACTGAAAATGTCATTCAGTTCTCTTAATTTTTAAGAAGGTTATGGGCTTTTGACTGTCCACGATCACAGCTTTTTTGTTATGTCCATAGAAAATCAATAGGGAACAAGATGCTAATTTCCGAGTATGAAAATGGCCATAACTTTTTTATTACTTGAGATATGAAAGTGAATTAGGTGTCAAATTAAACTTATTGTTATGCTTTATCTGATGGGATAAATTGCAGACTTGATTTTTTAAATCTCAAAATTTTGTAACATTGCTACTTTGTACCATCTCTGGATCGAAATGACTGCTTGTCGCACAGCTCTGTAGCATACCCTTGATCGGTACCCATGGAATGAAGCTTGCAGAGTGACTATAGCCGCCTTTTGAGTCAAGAAATGTATTCTTGTAATGCACATCATTAAGAATGAATAAATATGGCGTGTTGCCTTGATTTTTTTTACCAGTTCTCTGGCTTTGACCCCGCGGTAGAAGGCCTGAATACAAACCACTGCTTTTCTCAAACTATTATAATGTCTCACGTGGGCATCTCTTATCTGGCAAGCCCGGTATCGTTGCTGTACAGCAGTGGCGGACCAGCATAGTTTCTCGAAATACTGGCGCTGTTTATGCATTTGATAATAAGTCTGTAAGACCTTGGCAGATTTGTGCATGTACCGCAAATGCTTTCAAGCAACCATTCCTTGGTAGGCAGCCTGAAGCAACAAAATGCTGCTGCGTATCTTCACGTAAGTTTTTCGATCAGTTTTATTTGAAGGTGTGCCCTATAATGGGTTTGTATTATTATAGCTGCCAATCTCATTGTCCTGTATGGAAGGTATACTTTGTGCATTCTAAATGCTGCTTGTATTACCATCGCTGCCTTCTGTTTGTCCCGGATCTCTCTCCGTACCTTCATACCCCTGAAGGCAGCTTGAATCGATAGGGTTGCCCTCTGGATCGCAATGTACATTTGCATTTGACTTCTGGCCAGTACCTGTGCCCAGAACTGCTTTTGATAAGCTCTAACAGCATCACACTGGCTTTTGGTGTGACCCGTTCCCGAGCACCTGAAGCACCTACCATCTCTGAATTTACACATTGCCGGCTCACGGCTGCCGCCGCATCTCCAGCACCTCTTGGAGTTGTGAATTTTGTCTTTGGATGCCCTTGATGGGCTCCATGTCTTCTTTATTTCAGGCTCCTTGTCTCTGGATGCCCTTGGAGGTTTTGGCGAGAATTGAGCAATTAATTCAATTTTCTTTTGAAGCCAAAAAAAGACTTGTTGCTGCAACGTTTATGTCTGTGTTGGACTATGGTGATGTTTTATATATGAATGCATCTTCAAAATGCCTACAGTCTTTGGACACGGTCTACCACGGAGCACTGAGATTTGTTACTAATTTTAAAACCCTCACGCACCACTGCTCATTGTATGCTCAAGTTGGATGATTTGCCCTGTCCACCCGCAGACTCCATCATTGGCATATCCTTATTTATAAGACTATCCTCGGTGTTCTTCCTTCATACCTGCAGAAGTATGTAATTCGAAAAAGCACAGGAACTTATCAGTTTCGCTCTGAGGACTTGTTCTTATTAACTGTACCTAAAGTCTGTACTGAACTGGGGAAAAGGGTATTTAGTTATGCTGCTCCCTTCGCATGGAATCAGCTGCAGAATGAACTGAAACTTAAGGAGCTGGTTTCTATAAACAGATTTCAATCCCTTCATAATGATGTTGAAGCGGGCTCTTCTGTCTGTACATGCTTTGTTTGATGATGTTCTGACTGTGACTCTATTTATATGTTCTCTGTTGTTTTTTAAATTATTGTCTGTAACTGTGGAACTGTGCTGCTGCCTGTCTTGGCCAGGACTCTCTTGTAAAAGAGATTTTTAATCTCAATGAGACTTCTCCTGGTTAAATAAAGGTTAAATTTTAAAAAATTAATAAATGCCTCCTTACGTTCCTCGTACGTTTTACTCGCGGGCTTTGCTGGCTGCAGCAATGCACGTAATGTGTGATAACCCTTGTTTCCTAAGCCTGTAAGGAACCATGCTCTCTTCTTCTCCTCTGCAGTGATATAATTTGAAATGAACCAAGCCTCTAAGACTTTGGTCCATTCCTCAAAATTATACCCCGAATCTAACTGGGGCACATTTCCTACAATTGAAGTAGCCATGCTACACTATTGCTATTCAGGTACAGTATGTTCTGTTCTCTCACACAGTGTTCTCTGCACTGGACTCAATTCTTTTACACACTAAAAGGTTATCCAGCCCACTGACTATTACTAATTCTTATAATAGTAGATTTATACTAATAAACCAACATTTAATGTTATTAACATTAAAATTCACCGCAAATGCAACTTTCCAATCGATCGCGTTCCAGAAAACCCCACTCGCAAGATGATAATGTTATTAACATTAAATGTTGGTTTATTAGTAGAAATCTATTAAATCCGTGACAAACTAGAACATTTAAAGCCGTATACCTGCTATGCACACATATGTACATTTATTGGTAACAGTGACCAATACATTAAATTCGTACAGTCCGGAACTCCGGAGCCTCGGCGACCTCTCGGGCTGGCTTTGCTGGCTTCCCGGCTGGCATTTGCTCGCTTCACAGGCTGGCTGTTGCTGGCTTCACGGGCTGGCTGTTGCTGCTTTGCTGGCTTACTTGCTTGCTGGCTTTACGGCTGGGGACTTTGTGTCTTGCGGCCGGGGGCTGGCTGTGCTCGAGGCCGGGCTGGCTGTGTCTTGCGGCCGGGGGCTGGCTGTGCTCGAGGCCGGGGTGACTGTGCTCGAGGCCGGGGCGGCTGGCTCGAGGCCGGGGTTGACTGTGCTCGAGGCCGGGGCTGGCTGTGCTCGAGGCAGGGGTTGACTGTGCTCGAGGCAGGGCTGGCTGTGCTCGAGGCCGGGTTGACTGTGCTCACGGCAGGGGCTGACTGTGCTCAAGGCCGGGTTGACTGTGCTCGAGGCCGGGCTGGCTGTGCTCGAGGCCGGGGCTGGCTGTGCTCACGGCCGGGGCTGACTGTGCTCGAGGCCGGGTTTGACTGTGCTCGAGGCCGGGCTGACTGTGCTCGAGGCCGGGGCTGACTGTGCTCGAGGCCGGGGCTGACTGTGCTCACAGCAGGGGCTGACTGTGTTCGATGCCGGGCTGACTGTGCTCGAGGCCGGGCTGACTGTGCTCGACGTCAGGCTGACTGTGCTCGAGGCCGGGGCTGACTGGGGCTGACTGTGCTCGAGGCAGGGGTTGACTGTGCTCGAGGCCGGGGCTGACTGTGCTCGAGGCCGGGTTGACTGTGCTTGAGGCCGGGCTGGCTGTGCTCGAGGCCGGGCTGGCTATGCTCACGGCAGGGGCTGGCTGTGCTCGAGGCCGGGGCTGGCTGTGCTCGAGGCCGGGGTTGGCTGTGCTCGAGGCCGGGCTGGCTGTGCTCGTGGCAGGGGCTGGCTGTGCTCGAGGCCGGGCTGGCTGTGCTCATGGCAGGGACTGGCTGTCGGAGACTCGGCTTCGTTGTTGATGGCGGTTGCCGGACCCAACCTTGGGCTGCACAGTACTGGACACTCACCCGACGTCGGTGGCGGCTGCTGGACCTGGCTGTGGGCTGCACGGCACTGGAAAGTGTTCCAGGTAAGCAGGCACCGTTGCTGTCCTGCTGGTTAGGCTTCCAGCTTTCAGCTGCGCTTTTATACACCCGCCCGCTCTCTCAGGTCAGATAATCAGCTGCTCCTGAGTGGGCCTAAAACTAAGCTGAAGCTCAGAGGGGACCGTGCCTTTGCTGTGTCGGCACCCAAATTATGGAACGATCTGCCTCTCCACATTAAACAGGCCTCTTCTCTGTCTGTTTTTAAATCACTTCTTAAAACCCATCTCTTCTCCGTGGCCTTTGATACCCAGTAAGATGTCGACTTTATTTATTTACTTGATTTAATTTCTTATTTTTTGATTGCTTTTATTCCGTGGCTATTATTTTTACTCATGTGTTATGTCTTTTAATTTATTGTTGTATTTCATATGTAATTTTTGCACCTCATGTGAGCTGTTATGGTGTCTGTTTATGATGTCTTGTTTATTCTTCTGTACAGCACTTCGGTCAACATTGGCTGTTTTTAAAGTGCTTAACAAATAAAGTTGGATTGGATTGGATTGGATTCAGTGAAACTTACTGCCCCACTTGTTTTCTTGAGCTCTTGCTACCCGTTCCAACTTTTCTTGCCTTTCTGCTTGGTGCCGATCCAATTCCGTGGTGCCAAATGCAAACTCTTTTTAAAACTTTTTTCTTTTTTTCTTGTAAGTACTTGTTCTTTTCTGTTCTTTGATCATCGTTGCCAATTGTTGTGTATTTAACAAGCTTCTTTTCTGAACGCCACGATGAGACTCGCTGCGCATGCGCACCATTGCGCAAGACATCAAATATGTTAATCATATTTCATACATAACACGCATCTACACTAGTCCCACCTGCCTGCGTTTGACCCATATCCCTCTAAACCTATCTTATCCATGTACCTGTCTAAATGTTTCTTAAACGTTGCAATGTTTCTTCATGGGATGGGACATTTCGGTCATCATGGATCAGTTAGGCCTGATTCCGTGCTGTATTACTAGCGATGTTACAAAACTTACCTTCAGAGGCGCTGCAGTTCTGCCACCGGCCGTGTGCGCGACTTTGGCGCCTTTGAGGGGGGGTGGGTGCGGGATTAAAATACCGTTTTCTACCGCTTATATCGGAGGCGGACTTCCCTGGGCTGCTAGCTGCTGAAGAAAAATCAATCCGATTTCCGTTCCCGATTTTATTTTTTAATCGCGAGACAATTTAATAATTACATTAAAATAAAAAGCGACTTCTAACGCCCTCAATGCCTACAACGTGACAGATCGCATGAACGGGACAAAACAACATGTAAGTCGTTTATTTTACATATAAACTTGTTTCTTGGGATGGCTTTAATCAAATTTTACGATGCGAAAATGTGATTTGGGCCCCATACGAACTGGCAGCGTTTTTCTTGCCGATATGGGGTTCAAATTCACCGCAAATGCAACGTTCCAATCGATCGCGTTCCAGAAATAATAATTTTAATTATATTGAGTGGATGTTTCTAGATTAATTTATGGGAATTAAACATTAAATTCCTTCCATCTGGCATGTAAATTCATGACAGTGAGATTTAAAAATCATGTTATATTGTGAATTCTTGTGTGAATGGGATTAGTTTGTTATCTGGATACTTAGGCTATTTAAAAAATATATCCTTTTCTTAAGAAATGGAATCTACAGGACATGCTTAATCGGAAAGTAGTGGGTAGAAAGGCATGTCATGTGTGCTTTGAAGAGCAAAAAACTTGTAGTTTACAATGCCAAAATTGAAAAGTTGAGGAAAAACAAGGGGCACAGAGTTGCTTATTGGTTACAATCTGAGGAGTATGATGATGCTACTGATTATGATATGCCAATGTACCAGCTAGCAACTGATCTTCTCCATAAAGACTTGGTAAATTGCTAGAAATTGTAATTTATTTACCTATCTGTTACGGACACAGCATATAATACAATAATATTAAAGTTCTGATCTTGAGAATATCACATTTTTTAATTTTCAAGGCATGTTGGGTGTTTATTACTATTTCCATCACAACGGTCAATTTTGTAATTAACTACAATTAGGTAATTAACTAACTATATGCTTTAATTTCAGGTCATCCTAGTAAAATATTTTATATTTAGAAACATAGAAACATAGAAAATAGGTGCAGGAGTAGGTCATTCGGCCCTTCGAGCCTGCCTGCACCGCCATTCGATATGATCATGGCTGATCATCCAACTCAGTATCCCATCCCTGCCTTCTCTCCATACCCCTGATCCCTTTAGCCACAAGGGCCACATCTAACTCCCTCATAAATATAGCCAATGAACTGGCCTCAACTACCTTCTGTGGCAGAGAATTCCACAGATTCACCACTCTCTGTGTAAAAAATGATTTTCTCATCTCGGTCCTAAAAGACTTCCCTCTTATCCTTAAACTGTGACCCCTAGTTCTGGACTTCCCCAACATCGGGAATAATCTTCCTGCATCTAGCCTGTCCAACCCCTTAAGAATTTTGTAAGTTTCTATAAGATCCCCCCTCAATCTTCTGAATTCTAGCGTGTACAAGCCAAGTCTATCCAGTCTTTCTTCATATGAAAGTCCTGACATCCCAGGAATCTGTCTGGTGAACCTTCTCTGTACTCCAGACTGCTAGTAGATTAGAAAGTAACGATATAAGAACAGAGAGAAATTCTAGATAAAAAGTAGCAGTAGAAAGACTTCAGCAGGAGATAGTAAAGAAATTAGAACGAAGGGGAAAGGGACACGAAGTCACGCTCAACTACGCATGCTTGATGAGATTACATGAATATGTACGCACACCCACTATGACAAGATGCCTAATTTAAATGCACATGCGATGCATGATAGGGGAGGTGTCTTTGACGTTAGGTGGGCGTTCCCAGACGTTCTCGTGGGAAACAGGGCTTTATGTTATGATTGGAAGAAGCTCAATGGGGAGGGATGAGAATGTGATAATAATGAAATGAACTGTATAAAGATAGAAAGCATCTCCATCTTCTGTGTGCCTCTAGGGGACATCAGAGGAGAGGCACCTATTCTGCAGAATATGAAATTAATAAAAACACTTCTTTGTCTGAATTTGTCTCAAGAGCATTTGTGATTTTTGAATCTCACAACTTGGGGGCTCGTCCGGGATCCAATACTCTAGACAGCTGACGGGAGTAGACGGACGAAGGGAAGGTGCACCCTGCTGAGTTCAGCGGTCTCAGACTCCTTGCTTGCCATCAGCTGTTTAAGCAGTAGTATCCGGACCACACAGAGACTCGGCAAAGAAGTGGGAGTAGTTGGAAATCGTGAAAAATCAATCGAGCAATTTCTGTGCACAGAACCCAGGTAGGAACAATGACTAATAAAGTACTTCCTGGGCGATTGTGGAAAGACCTTGTGGTTGACGCCCTGAAGGATTCAGGGGGCTGTAAGGTAACCAGAAGGGAGGGGAAGATAAGAAGTTCTGTAGAAATTAAGACCTTGTACGGGCAAGGCAGATATGATGAACACGGTATTGAGAATATGATGAACATGGTATTAAGAATATGATTATGATAAATAAGGTAATTAAACACGGTGTTAAGAAAAAGGGAGGGGAAAAGGCTGTGGGCCAAATCCCCGCATTCTGCCCAATAGTCCGTTGGGGCAAATGCTGGACCCTGGAGGGCAGGAAATACCCAGGGGTTGGAGAAGCCAACAATGATAAGGTATAGTCCGTTGGGACAAATGCAGAGCCGGAGGGGGCCAAAATACCCAAAGGAAAGAGAAGACAGGGGCCGGGGTGGACGAAGATCACCCGGCCAACAGGACGGGGAGTCAAAGGGCAGAAGGGGAAGATAAGTTCGGTTGAAATTAGACCCCCGAGGGAGGTACCTAGGAGAGGACCCTGAGGGGGAAGGGGGTTTGTTAAATAGCCTCCTTGAAGATCCTTTAGGTCTGACAAGAACAGTTAGATCAATTCCTTTTCACAGAAGTGAAAAACAAGTAGTAAAGATTATGTTGCAGGCAGTAGAAAAACAGCAAATAAGGAACAGAGAGAGACAGGATGATGAGGGAGTTACTCCCGAAAGTAGCAGATAAGAAGACGGCAAAGGCCGGGGACAAGAGTGCAGGACAGGGAGAAAATATAAAATGAATAATCTATTTGAAGTAAGAACGGAACGAATGTGATTTGTATGTAAAAACCGGTTTGGAACGAATGGTTGTAAGATGAAAGGTTGGAATGAGCAAGTTGTAAAATTGAACACAGTGGCGGGAGCGAGATTTCCACTGTAGTTCAAATTGGATTGCGAACAAGCTGTAAAATTAACTCTTTGTATCCTCGTAACCTGAAAAAGGGAAGTTGTAAAAATCAGTTTTTGATTTTCTTTTAATCGTTTCTTGATGTTCTTTTAGATTTCTTGTCAGTAAAGTTAATTTGGAAAATTGTTACTAGTGCTAGGAATTGGACATTTAAAATAATGGTGAATATGGATTGAAATAATTGGAAATAAGTTAATTGATGAAACATGACCAGCTTTTATGGTTTGTTGTTTTATGGTAGATTCAAGTTGAGAAACAGAGAGAGAGAGAGAGAGAGAGACAGAGAGACACAGAGATACAGACAGAGAGAGAGAGAGCCAGACACAGAGATACAGCCAGAGAGAGAGAGAGAGCCAGACACAGAGAGAGAGAGAGAGAGAGAGAGAGAGAGAGCCAGACACAGAGATACAGATAGAGAGAGAGAGCCAGACACAGAGATACAGACAGAGAGAGAGAGCCAGACAGCTTTACTCAGAGAGTGGTAGCTGTGTGGAATGAGCTTCCAGTGAAGGTGGTGGAGGCAGGTTCGATATATGGTTATATGGTATACCCTTAGAAAGTATTTGCTGATGTGGACAATTTGTTGGTTTGTTCCACAAGTGAAGAGGGAGAAATACTTCAGAATATAAGACAGCAGATGATGACCTTGGGAAAGGCAGGATATAGTTCAGACTAGATTGGAAATTTTGAAATTGTATGGTGAAATGGAAAAAGTACATGTCAAAGAAGTTAAATTAAAATGCAGACCAAGCAGCTGAAACAGCATCTGGAAGAGATGTCCAGGGTAAGTCTGAATCGATTTAGGTATGAGCACTGTAGTGTCGTTTATGCTGAATAAGGTAATTAAGAGGTTTGGTAAACCCACAGAAATCAGCTTTGACAACGGATTGTTTTCATTTGATGAAAAGAATAAATGGAACATTGAAGGTTAAAATAAATAAGATTTGTGTAATGCTCTGCCATTGGCACTGAAGAAATGTTGCATGCAAACTAACCAGCAGGTGACACAATGGAGAAGTTCCTGCAAGGGACCGAGTTTGGAACAGTTACAGATAGAATTTAAAAAGTATATGAAACAGTTAATAATGATATACAAGTCTATTTATGAACAGGTAAAGTAAAAGCTGTCGGAGATGGACCAGGAGGAAGGACCCTTTAAACCTGAAGACAAGGTGTATGTATTTATTCGGCCAAATTTTAGAGCAGGTATTGGAGGATTTTCCAGGTCACGGGGAAACGCAACTATTACAGTATGTGGATGACCTCCTTTTGTCAGGAGCAAGAGAAATGGAAGTGAGGGATGCCACAATAAGCCTGTTAAACTTCTTGGGAAGGAAGGGGTTAAGAGTGTCCCGTAACAAGCTTCAATTTGTGAAACAAGAGGTAAAATATCTGGGACATTTGATAAGTGGAGGAAAGAGACGAATAAACCCCGAAAGGATAGCTGGGATCACGAGAGTACCACTACCAAAGAATAAGAAAGAGATCCGAAAATTCCTGGGATTGATAGGATACTGTCGACTGTGGATAGATGATTACTCCAGACAAGTAAAATTCCTGTATGATAAATTGGGAGAAGAAAAAGACAAAGTTCAGTGGACTCCAGAACAGGAGGTGAAATTTGGGAAATTAAAGAACAGTTTGATTACTGCTCCCGTGTTGGCTCTGCCCTCAGTAGAACAACCTTTCCACCTGTTTGTAAATTCAGACAAGGGGGTGGCACTAGGGGTACTCACCCAGAAAAGAGGGGGAAATCGACAGCCAGTGGCCTTCCTCTCAAAAATATTAGATCCAGTCTGCAGGGGATGGCCGGGATGCATACAAGCGGTAGCAGCTACCGCAATATTGGTGGAAGAGAGTAGGAAATTAACCTTTGGAGGCACTCTGGTTGTTTCTACACCACACACAGTAAGAACCATACTCACTCAGAAATCCAACAGATGGTTAACAGACTCCAGACTTTTAAAGTATGAGGCCATCCTGATGGAAAAAGACGATTTGATGATAATTACGGATAAGAACCTTAACCCGTCCCAATTCCTGTATCCAGCAGAGAAACAGGGTGACAAGGAAGAGGGCCCAGTACACTGCTGTAGTGAAATAATAGATTTACAGACAAAAAGTAGAGAAGACTTAGAAGAGCAACCTCTGGCTGAGGGCAGCCGGTGGTTCATAGATGGATCCTCCAGGTGCATAGATGGAAAAAGACATAGTGGGTACGGTATAGTGAACGGGGAAACTATGGAGGAAATTGAAAGTGGCAGGCTGCCTGGTAGTTGGTCAGCTCAATCTTGTGAATTATATGCATTAATGAGAGCTTTGGAATTATTGGAGGGGAAGGAAGGAACAGTATATACCGATTCAAAATACGCTTTTGGAGTAGTACACACCTTTGGGAAGATCTGGAAAGAGCGAGGAATGATAACAACTCGAGGTAAAGAACTAGCACATGAGCAATTGATAGGACAGACACTGGAAGCCTTGCAAAAACCAGAACGAATAGCCATAGCACATGTGGCAGGGCATCAGAAGGGTAACACCCTGGAGGCCAGAGGAAATAGGGCAGTGGATGAGGTTGCAAAAAGAGCAGCCACAGAACAGATGGTAGAAATGAAGTCACTAATACCGTTAAGGGAACCAGAGGAAAAGATACCTATCTTTAGTGAGAAAGAACAGGAAAACATGAAAGAAATGGGGGCTCAGCGTACTTCAAATGGGAAATGGTGGACACCAAATGGAAAGCAGCTATTGAACAAAGAAATAATGAGGGAGTTATTAGGGAGATTACATGGACAAAGCCATTGGGGAACACAAGCCCTCTGTGACACCCTCCTCAGAACCTACGCTTGCTGTGGGATGTTTACCATGGCCAAACAGGTCATAAGGGGCTGTGTGATATGTCAGCGAATTAATAAGAAAATCATGAGAGCAGTCCCAGGAGGAGGACAACCATTAGCAGTTAGGCCCTTCCAAAGAATACAGATAGATTTTACCGAGCTGCCCCGGGTACGAACATGGAAGTACCTGTTAGTGGTAGTGGACCATTTCACCAGATGGGTAGAGGCATTCCCCACGGCAACTGCCACCGCACAGGCGGTAGCCAAGATATTATTAGAACAAATTATACCCAGATATGGGATTGTGGAAACAATAGACTCAGATAGAGGGACCCATTTTGCCTCAAAAACACATGAAATGATATGTGAAGCACTGGGAATAGAATGGAAATTGCATACACCATGGCATCCCCAGAGCTCAGGAAAGGTGGAAAGAATGAATGGCACCTTAAAGACCCAAATTACCAAGTTGATAGAGGAAACGAGACTCCCCTGGACTAAGTGCCTCCCGATAGCCCTGTTGAGAATCCGAACGGCACCTCGAAAAGACATAGGGATATCACCATATGAAATGTTATTCGGGCTCCCATACTTAGGGAAGATAGAAGGAGTCCCAACAATACAAGGGAACGATGTGTTCCTGAGGAACTATTTACTGGCAGTGTCCCAATCTCTTGCAGAACTAAAAATTAAAGGATTGCTGGCCCAGAGCCCACCACTGGACTTTCCAATTCACTCAGTCAAGGCTGGAGACTGGGTATTAATAAAAACGTGGAAAGAAGAAAAGCTGCAACCTAAGTGGACTGGACCCTACTTGGTATTACTAATCACGGAGACAGCAGTACGAACAAAAGAGAAAGGGTGGACACACGCAAGTCGAGTTAAGGGTCCTGTGGAGGCCCCACCAGACGATATCAGCCCGTGGACAGTGCGCAAAGGAGAAGAACCATTGACTTTAATATTTACCAAGAACCCGCAGGAAAAATGAAGATTTCGTGTTGGTGGGTCGTGTGTTGGGTAGTTACCCAACTTGTAAGTAATGTAACATGCATAAAAATCACAATACCACAAAATAGAAGGTCCACCACCATCCCATTTAATGTATGTAAAGGAAAAAGGTGGTGCGGCTATAGAATGTATGTATGCACCCATCCCTGTAAAGATTGGCACGCGGTGTTTACTTCATCAAAATATGGGTGGCATCGGACCACCTATCAAACTGATAGGTGGAGAGTATATCAAAACCCAAACGAGAAATTGCCAGGACGCGTATATGTGAGCATACAGAGTGTTCAGATACAGGAAAGTGGTAGGTATTGGATATGTGCAGATAAAACAGGGAAGGACGCATGTCTGAAGTTTGAGATAGAAGTAAAGCGAGATGGGAAGATGGTAATATACGAGGATAGGGGAGAGGTGTTCAAGATAGATGACAGTCAGAATAGGGATCCCGGGGCAACACCAGCACCACCAGTAGTCAGCAATGTCACCAGGGAAAATGAGTCTAAGAAGCTGAAGATAATGATAGTAGCAGGAGAAACAGGATTAAGGCAGTTATATGAGAAGGGAATACCAACAGGGGGAAAAGGAGCCAACACCTGGCTTGCCTGGATGATGTACACAGCCAGAAGTATGCAACGAACCAATTGTTACGCCTGCGCTGGAGCTAGGCCTCAGCTGGTCCCAGTACCATTTCCCCTGAATTGGGATAGAACACCTAGGGCTATGACATGTATACTACAGCTATTCACGAATCCCCTCTTACAAAAAAATGAGATATGCCAGAGTTATCATTACCTATTTCCGGCCAGCAACAACAATACGAAGGGCCGAAGGGAAGATCCTCGACCTCCTCCATTTACCATTCCTTTTGGGGAGGAGGGGTTTGAGTGCTATACAAGAAATAACCCAGAGGGACAGGACATGGGGGAGGTGCTCAACTGCAATCAGACGTATAACATAACGGCTGAGGAACAGGGGCCACTGTTCAATAGCTCCTGGCTGAAAAAGCAGATAGTCAGTAGAGCCGATGTCTGGTGGTGGTGCGGGGAGAATACCCTGTGGCCCCGGTTACCAGGGTCATGGACGGGAACCTGTACCCTCATACAACTGATGATGCCCTTCACCATAGCAGTAGAACATGCTGTAGAACTCAATAAAGGAAGCCGACGACAAAAGAGAAAGGTGAGAGGATCATTCGACACACATCTATATAGATGCGATAGGGGTGCCAAGAGGGGTACCCGATGAATTTAAAGCCAGAAATCAGATAGCTGCGGGCTTTGAGTCCATACTCTTCTGGTGGTCCACAATTAATAAAAATGTGGACTGGATCAACTACTTATACTACAATCAACAACGCTTTATAAATTACACTCGAGATGCAGTTGAAGGATTAGCGGAACAACTGACAGCTACCAGCCAAATGGCCTGGCAAAATCGCATGGCCTTGGACATGCTACTGGCTGAGAAGGGAGGGGTGTGTGTAATGTTTGGCGAACAATGTTGCACATTCATCCCCAACAACACTGCTCCGGATGGGTCAGTGTCAAGAGCCCTAGCAGGGCTCACCTCTCTGTCTATCGAATTGGCTGAGAACTCTGGAGTTGACACCTCCTGGACCGGGTTTCTAGACTCCTGGTTTGGGAAATGGAAGCACATCTTTACATCTGCCCTAACATCAGTGATAGTCATGGTGGGGTTACTGTGTTTGTTCGGATGTTGTATCATTCCCTGCGTACGGGGATTGGCTCAGCGATTGATAGAAACAGCCCTGACGAAGAACAGTGCAGCCACCATAATGGCCCTCAGACCACAGTATGACCTACGAGAGGAGGATAGGGAGGTGAAGAACCTTCTGCTAGCATTAGAAAAGGAGGATATAGTGTAAATCAAGGGTGCGTAGCAAAAAGAAAAGGATGGATTGTGAGGAAAGAGTTAACAGGCATGGTTGATTTAGACTAGGGATAGAAAAATAACTTAGAAAGAAATAAGGCAGAAAACCAGACTGCTAGTAGATTAGAAAGTAACGATATAAGAACAGAGAGAAATTCTAGATAAAAAGTAGCAGTAGAAAGACTTCAGCAGGAGATAGTAAAGAAATTAGAACGAAGGGGAAAGGGACACGAAGTCACGCTCAACTACGCATGCTTGATGAGATTACATGAATATGTACACACACCCACTATGACAAGATGCCTAATTTAAATGCACATGCGATGCATGATAGGGGAGGTGTCTTTGACGTTAGGTGGGCGTTCCCAGACGTTCTCGTGGGAAACAGGGCTTTATGTTATGATTGGAAGAAGCTCAATGGGGAGGGATGAGAATGTGATAATAATGAAATGAACTGTATAAAGATAGAAAGCATCTCCATCTTCTGTGTGCCTCTAGGGGACCTCAGAGGAGAGGCACCTATTCTGCAGAATATGAAATTAATAAAAACACTTCTTTGTCTGAATTTGTCTCAAGAGCATTTGTGATTTTTGAATCTTAATACTGAAGATATGAAGGTGAATTAGGTGTCAAATTAAACTTCTTTTTATCCTTTATCTGTTGGCGTAAATTGCAGACTTGATTTTTTTAAATCTCAAAATTTTGTAACATTGCTAGATATTACTATGATGATCTGAAGGAATCCCTCTCCACAGATGTTGACTGACAATCTGAGGCCCCTCACAACATTGGCCGCAGATATCAAGCAGCTGCAGTTTTCATTGACATTCACCATCAGAATCCGTTTAAAACACCATCGGTTTGTAAGGAGCACTTACAGTGAGCCGTGGGTGGGGTCGGGGCCGAGGGCGGGCCGCTGGGTGGTTGGGGTCAAAGATCCTCTGCTCTAAGATCTTTGGTTGGGGTGGAGGGGAAGATTTATCGGTGGGAACCAAAGGCCGGGGGCGGCGGGCTCCAGCCGGAGTGTTGTCGCGGCTGGACTCGCCTCCCCCTAGCAACGGGGACGAGGGCCCGGCGGACATGACATGACATGACACGGACATGGCGCTGGTGCTGAGGGCGGGCGGCCGCTTGTTGCGGCTCTCTCTGTGCCGCCGGGCGAGCTACACGCAGGGCCAGAGCCCAGAGCCGCGCATCCGCGAGTACTTCTACTACATCGACCACCAGGGCCAGGTAAACTATGTGGGTGGATATCCCCATAAACACCCGGGGGAGAGGGAACAGAGGCATAAACACCCGGGGGAGAGGGTGGATATCCCCATAAACACCCGGGGAGAGGGTGAATATCCCCATAACACCCGGGGAGAGGGTGGATATCCCCATAAACACCCGGGGAGAGGGTGAATACAGACATAAACACCCGGGGAGAGGGTGAATAGGCATAAACACCCGGGGAGAGGGTGAATACAGACATAAACACCCGGGGAGAGGGTGGATATCCCCACAAACACCCGGGGAGACGGTGAATTCAGACATAAACACCCACGGAGAGGGTGGATATCCCCATCAACAACCGGGGGAGAGGGAGGAATTCACACCTGGGGAGAGGCCCCATAAACACCCGGGGGAGAGGGAACAGAGGCATAAACACCCGGGGAGGGTGGATATCCCCATAAACACCCGGGGAGACGGTGGATTCAGATATAAACACCCACGGAGAGAGTGGATATCCCCATAAACACTGAGGGAGAGGCTGACAGAGGCATAAACACCCGGGGAGAGGGTGGATATCCCCATAAACACCCGGGGGAGAGGGAACAGGCATAAACATCCAAGGAGAGGGTGAATATCCACATAAAGACCCAGGGAAAGTGAGATTACAGACGTAAAATGGGTGAATATCCCCATAATCACCCAGGCAGAGGGTGCATGAGGAAAACACACCTAGGGAGAGGGTGAATACAGCCATAGGGGGGTTGCACGTAAGGTCACTGGGGTCATAAGGCTTGATGCACGGAGCCGCTAAATCCAACTGGAAGACATACGTAACTTCTGGTATATGTTATTAATGCTAGAAACGTGTACTTTCCTACCTGTTAAAAAACCGCCAAAATGTTGAATTTTTGTGCTGAAAAACATTGTGGGAGTCGGGGTGAGTGTGAGAGACATGTACCCAACTTTAGAATTCCAAAAGTGAAGCGAAATGAAGGTAAAGAGAAGCCAGAGCTGAAGGGACAACAGCAGCTAAAGTGCTTGGTAAACGTTGGCTGTGCAGATATCGGAATTGAAAATATTGGGAATTATTGCGTTTGCTCACTGCATTTCATCCAGTAAGGCATTATTTGTGTTTTTTCTTGATTCCTTTGGTATCTAAAAAGTCTCAGAAATGATAAATCTGGCTGTAAATTTTGCTTCAGAGGCGTTTTCTTTTTATATGTAAAAACGCACTTGAGAACCATGGGCGATTTTAAAAATTTACAGCCAGATTTATCACTTCTGAAACTTTTTAGATGCCAAAGGAATAAAGAGAAAAACACAAATAATGCCTTAGTTGATGAAATGCAGTGAGCAAACAGCCAATGTTTGCCAAGCACTCTGGCTGTTGTTGTCCCTTCAGCTCTCGCTTCTATCTACTGTCATTTCTCCTCACTTTTGGAATTGTGAAGTAGGCTAAATGTCTCTCACGCTTATCCCGATTTCCATAATTATTTACAACGTAAAAATTGACAATTTCGGTGGGTTTTAACGGGCCCGCGACGCTGGAAACAATGGTGAGTGCTTACCTGCAGTTCATCGCGTGTACTCCATTTGGCGTAGCGTAGCAACAGTGCGGGTCATGGGTTGTGACTGCCGTGGAGGGTGATTATCCCCATGAGTTCCCTGAGTGTTTCTGCTGGTGGTCTCGCTTCCCCCTAACAACTGGGTTGAAGGGACAGGGGGCAGTAGGGGACTGGGGTGATCTAAAAGGATCCGGGGACAAAAACACCTGCAATTGAGGGGAGATAACTGGCAGGAAAACATGAGGGGAAAGGGTGAAGCAGGAGCTGGCAAGTGACAGGTGGATCACGGGGAGGGCGGGTTGATTTGAGGATGAGTCGGGAGGGGAAGGGACAGGTGGAGGTGGTCACTGAGGCTGGAGGAGGTCAGTGGAGAAGTCAAAGGGGTGCAGGTGGTAGAAACTGATAAGAAACATCCCTCTCTCTGGTTCTACATTTCACTTGGTGCGGAGTGAAACATAGAACCAGTGAGAGGGAATGGTGGGTGAAAGGGAACATGGTGATGGGGACAAGAAATGGGGGGGCTGCGTTAGGGAGGGGTGAGTGATTAGCAGATGGAGAGGGGTAAGAACTGTATGAGGAGGGTTGTCCGTGTGGGAAGAAAGGTGCGAACTGGGGAATCATAGAAACTGAGTAAATGAGAAGGAGGTGGTTTATGGCCTTGAGTTTTTTGTTTAGTTTATTAGTGTCACATTTACCGAGGTACAGTGGAAAGCTTTTGGTTGCATTCTATCCAGTCAGCGAAAAGACTATATTTGATTACAATCAAGTCGTCCACAGTGTACAGATACAGGATATTGAGTACAATGCTCAGTGTAATATGAAGACCAGTAATGTCTGATTGAAGGGTCTCGACCCCAAACATCATCCATTCCTTCTTTCTAGAGATGCTGCATGTCCCCCTGAGTTACTCCAGCTTTTTGTGTCTATCTATAATGTCTGATTAAAGATAGTTTGAAGGTCTCCCATGAGGTAGATGGGAGTTTAGGTCCACTATCTAGTTGGTGAGAGGACTGTTTAGTTGCTTGCTAACATCTGGGAAGAAATAGAATGAATGAATAAGTTTATGAATGAATAAGTTTATTGGCCAAGTATTCACATACAAGGAATTTGCCTTGGTGCTCCACCCACGTGATAACATGACATACAGTGACAGTTACGAATGACTCATAAAACACTAAACATTAATAACAAAAACACACCATTGATCAAACATGTGAACCAAACAAAATACCAGAGCAAAAGAAGGCTATTGAGTAGAGCTACTACTCGTGGGAAAAAAACAGCTTTTATGTCTGGCTGTGGCAGCTTTGACAGTCCAGTCTTCCAGAGGGAATTGATTCAAAGAGTTTGTGGCCAGGGTGAGAGGGGTCAGAGATGATCTTACCAACTCACTTCCTGGCCCTTGCAGTGTACAGTTCGTCAATGGAGAGAAGGTTGCAGCCAATAACCTTCTCAGCTGATCGGACGATTTGCTGCAGCCTCCGGGTGTCGTGCTTGGTGGCTGAGCCAAACCAGACCATGATGGAGAAGGTGAGGATAGACTCTACGATGGCCGTATAGAATTGGACCATCACTGCCAGTGGCAGATTGTGCTTCCTCAGCTGCCGTAGGAAGTACGTCCTCGGTTGTGCCTTTTTGACTGTGGAGTCGATGGTAGCCCCCCACTTAAGGTTCTTGGATATGATGGTTCCCAGGAACTTAAAAGACTCCACAGATGTGACTGTGGTGTGTTGATGGTGAGTGGGGTGAGGGGAGGGGGATCTCTCCTAAAATCTACTATCAATTCCACTGTCTTAAGAGCATTGAGCTCCAGGTTGTTGTGATGGCAACAGGACATCAGCTGTGACACTTTCTGTCTAGGCAGATTCCGCCCCATCCTGGATCAGCCCAATCAGGGTTGTGTCGTCTGCAAACCTGAGGAGCTTGACAGAGGAGTCTGTGGTGGTGCAGTCATTGGTGTAGAGAGAGTAGAGGAGAGGGAAGAGTACGCAGCCTTGCGGTGCGTACTCCCTGAATGTGGAGGTGTGTGTTTTCACTCTTCTGTACCTCTTGCCTGATGGGAGAGGGGAGAAGAGCGATTAAGTGAGGTGAGACTGGTCCTTGATTATGCTGCTGTCCTTGCCTAAACAACATGAAGTGCAGATGGAATCAATGGAAGGGAGTTTGGTTTGCGTGATGGTCTGGGCTATGTCCACAACTCTGCAATTTCTTGCTGTCTTGGATGGAGCTGTTCCCAAACCATGCTGTGACACAGCCCAATAAAATGCTTTCTACGGCGCTTTAATGCTTTTTGGCTTGCAAGCTCTTGCGCCACTGTCCTTTTCGACCTCTACTCCATTAGCTGCAGAACACATGGATAAAGGGTTTAAGAGGGAACCGCAGATGCTGGAGAATCGAAGGTTACACAAAAAAGCTGGAGAAACTCAGCGGGTGCAGCAGCATCTATGGAGCGAAGGAAATAGGCAACGTTTCGGGCCGTCTGAAGAAGGGTTTCGGCCCGAAACGTTGCCTATTTCCTTCACTCCATAGATGCTGCTGCACCCGCTGAGTTTCTCCAGATTTTTTGTGTAACATGGATAAAGAGGTATGGGGAGAAAGCTGGATCAGGGTATAGAATTTGGATGATCAAACATGATCACAAGAAATGGCAGTGCAGGCATGAAGGGCCAAATGTTTTTTTTTTAATCTTGTTTCTAGTCATTGAGATGTTAAGCAAGCCTGTTAGGCTGTGGGCCGAGCATTGAAAATGTGTCTAGAATTTAACTTTCGTGACCCATGTCTGGTATCTCCTTGAAATTTGGCACAGATTTAGATAAAATACTAGACCAAGTGCAGACCCGTTGGGTCTGTTCCCCAAAGTGCGGTTGTGTGTGGGGGGGGGGGGAGAGAGAGAGAGAGAGAGAGAGAGGGGGGGCAGGGAGGGGAAGGGAGGGTGGAGGGAAGGGGGTAGGGGTGTGTGGAGGGGAGGGGGTTTAGCGGAGGGGATGGATGGGAGGAGGGGGAGAAAAAGGGGAGAGAGAGAGGAAGAGGAGATGGGGGGTGGATGGGGGGGAGAGGGAGACGATGGGGGGAGGAGAGAGAGAGGGGGGGAGGAGGGAGGGGAAAGGAGGGGGAGGGAGGGTGAAGGGAAGGGGGGTAGGGGTGTGTGGAGGGGAGGGGGGTTTAGGGGAGGGGATGGATGGATGGAGGGGAGAGGAAAAAGAGGGGAGAGAGAGGGGGGGGAAGAGGAGGAGAGGGGGGAGGGGAGGAGAGGGGGAGGAGAGGGGGGGAAGAGGAGGAGAGAGGAGGGGGGAGAGGAGAGGGGGGAGGGGGGTGGGGAGGAGAGGAGGGGGGGGAGGGGAGGGGGGGAAAGGGGGAGGGGGGGGAGGAGAGGGAGGAGGAGGGAGGGGAGTGGAGGAGAGGGGGGGGGAGATGGGATAAGGGGGGGAGGAGGGGATAGCGGAGGAGGGAGGGGGGAGGGGAGAGGGGGGGGGGAGAGAGGAGGGGGGGGGGAGAGGGGGTGGGGGGGGGGGGGGAGAGTGCCTTTTTTACTTCAACCCAAACCCAAACAACCATTTGCAGGCAGTGCTTTTTTACCTCTAACCATATTTTCATTTTCAAACCAAATTAAGGGTACTCGCAGTGCTGTAGACATTTGTCAGTGTCATTCAGAGCTCTGATTGAGGCACACCACTTGCAGAGACTGATTGAGGCACACCACTTGCTTCAGTCTGAAGAAGGGTTTCGGCCCGAAACATCGCCTATTTCCTTCGCTCCATAGATGCTGCTGCACCCGCTGAGTTTCTCCAGCAATTTTGTGTACCTTCGATCTTCCAGCATCTGCAGTTCCTTCTTGAACACTTGCAGAGACTGATTGAGGCACACCACTTCCTGGTGTTATAGTCCCTCCCCCCAGCGGGGGCAGCAGAGATAATGGAGAATTTTGTAAAATCATTAATATCTCTGTCATATTTCATCGATGGGAAAAATCCTTGGCACACATACGGCGGAGGGGGGCTCTGAGCGAGGTGGCCAAAAATGACAGCCGTAGGTGGCGGCGTTCTCTCGGAAATCGCAGCACAGATCGTCAAAACCGGTCAAGAACAGAGTTTTAGTAATATAGATAAATGAGAAGGAATTCATAACTTGTCAGTGTCAAAAGTTGCACACTAATTAATTAAGCTAATTAGAAAATTAGATCAAAAAAGTAAGCGCCATCTAGTGCTCAATGTTCATATTACTCTATGTGGAGCCTAATTCCGTGCTGCGGTCTATTTGAACCATATATTATTATACCTTATATATACGACTGGAGTTCTATATAATTATATTTTATAAAGATATAATGAATATAATTGTGAGTGTGTATGTTGAGTGAGACCGCCGCAGACGTCCCGGGTTTCACCGGCTCCTGAACCCGCCTAATTAATGTGTGAGGGCAGATCCTGTGCGTTCCCCCATTTACTGAACCCCACTGACTGCCAGTGGGCAGAGTGGGGGTCACAGCCATAGTGGGACTGGGGCAGTGCCAGGCTGGGGGAAGGCTAAGGCATCTTCCACTGAGAGGAATATGCCTAACCCTAACCCCAATTCGTTCCCCTTCCAGAGCTGCCTACGGCTGGAGCTGAAGTCGCTTTGGGACCGGCTGCGGGCTCCGTAAGTGTGGCCGCTCAGTGCGTCCACCTCGGCCAGCATGCCCCTCTGGATCATCATGGTGATGATGGTGGGGAGCAGCACTGCCTGCACGCCGCCTTCAGCACCCCCATAGTGCCGGCTCCGTCAGTCCGCCCGCTCGCTCGCTCGCTGCATCACTGGCTGGCCGACAGCCCCGACCTACCCCTCGCAGCACCCACCGGCCTACCAACAGCACCAACCGACCCATAACAGCACCCACTGGCTGGCCGACAGCTCGACCAACCCCTCACAGCACCCACCGGCCTACCGACAGCCCGACCGACCCCTCGCAGTACCCACTCTCATTTCCCTTTCCCCTGACTCTCAGTTTGAAGAAGTGTCTTGACCCGGAATTGCACCTATTCCTTTTCTCCAGAGATACTGCCTGACCCTCTGAGTTACGCCAGCTTTTTGTCTATCTTCGCATTAGTTCTATGTTATCCCACTTTGACATCCACTCCCCACACACTGGTGGAAATTTACAGAGGCCAATTAACCTACAAATCTGCACGTCTTTGGGAGGGGGGAGGAAACCAGAGCACCACGCTGTCACCGGGAGAACATGCAAACTCCATGCAGACATCACCTGACATCAGGATCGACCCGAGTCTCTGGTGCAACGAGGCAGCAGCTCTACTAAATACAAGAGTGCAGAATATAGTATTAAGGTTAGGTTTCAATTTATGATTATATATAGAAAATGTTTGAAATCCATGGTACAGGTAAACATTGAAGTGATGTATCACAAGTTATAGGAGTAGAGTTAGGCGATTAGGCCCATCGAGTCTATTCTGCTATTCAATCATGGCTGGTCTCTGCTTCCTAATCTCATTTTCCTGCCTTCTCCCCATAACCCTTGACACCCGTTCTAATCAAGAATTTGTTTATCTCTGCCTTAAAAATATCCACTGACTTGGCCTCGACAGCCCTCTGTGGCAATGAGTTCCACAGATTAACTAATCTCTGACTAAAGAAGTTCCTCCTCAACTCCTTTCTAAAAGAGTGCCCTTTAATTCTGAGGCTACGGCCTCTGGTCCTGGACTGTCCCACCAGTAGTAACATCCTTTCCACATCCACTCTATCTATGCCTTTAATTATTCTGTAAGTTTCAATGAGATCCCCCCGCAAGCTTCTGAACTCCAGTGAGTAGAGCCCCAGTGCTGTCAAAACCTATCATATGCTATTTTAAGTATATTTATATGTATATATTATATGCATATATATTTATATGTATATATTAATAGTCATAGATTAATACAGCATGGAAACAGGCCCTTCGCCCCAATTTGCCCACACCGGCCAACATGTCCTAGCTACACTAGTCTCATCTGGCTGCATTTGGCCCATTTCTCTCCAAACCTGTCCTTTCCATATACCCGTCTAACTGTTTCTTAAACGTTCCGATAGTCCCTACCACAATTCAAAGTCAAAGTAGCCTTTATTGTCATTCAGACCTTGCGGTCTGAACGAAATTTCGTTGCCTTGCAGTCCTACATATAGTAAAAAATGCCAAAAACACACAATAAACACAAATTAACATCCACCACAGTGAGTTGAATACTCCTCACTGTGATGGAAGGCAAAAAGTCTTAAGTCTTTGTCTCTTCCCTTCTTATTCTCCCTCTGCGCCGAGGCGATCCAGGCTTCGGATGTTGTGACCCCGCCGGGTGATGGTAAGTAATGTCAGTCCCGCGGCTGAATCCAAGCTCCGCAAACGGGCCTGTTCAACTCCGCGGCCTGGGGTGGTCGAAGCCGCCGAAGCTGCGGCCCTCCAGACCAGCGGACGCAGCTGTTGTCGCGGGAGCTCTGGAGAACAGGTCACCAACCTGCGAGCTCCCGACGATGTCGTCCAATGGGCCCGCAGCCGAGTCCACCGGGCCCGCGGCCGATCCTCCGAGGTCGGGTCGCTGCTGCCTCTGCCCGCTCCAAGGTCCAACTACCTCCACCGACAGCTTGTTCCAGATTCCTATTAAATCTTTTCCCGTTCACCTTAAACCTATGTCCTCTGGTCCTCAATTCCCCTAGTCTGGGCAAGAGGCTCTGCTTCTACGGTCTATTCATCTTATGATTTTGTACACCTCTGTAAGATCACCCTTCACCCACCTGTGCTCCAAGGAATAGAGTCCCAGCTTACTCAACCTCTCCCTATAGCTCACACCCTCAATTCCTGGCAACAACCTCGTAAATCTTCACTGTATCCTTTCCAACTTGACAACATCTTTCCTATAACATGGTTGGAGCGAAGTAGCTGAGATGGACGTTCTTGGACAAGAGGTCGAAGCAGACCTGTACCCGGTTAAATAATCTCTTCAACAGATGAGGGAGGAGAAAATCATTCAGCTTTCCTATTCCTGAGATGGTTGCTGCTGCATCTTAGAAGGTGTCCCGTCTGTTGTTGCTTGGCTAAAACTTTGCCAAGAATATCAGGGTGGATCAGTGTGGTTTCAGTGCAGTACCACTGGAGGAGGCTGTGGTGCTATTGTCATATACAACACTAGTTCACTTAACACCGAGTGGGTAACACCACTGAGTTAATCATAACCACCGCACCATCAGAGGTTTGCACTGTGATTCTCCGGCGTCTTGTTTAACACTGGGTTTCAAACACCATGGCTGAAGAAGGGCCCCGACCTGAAACGTCTCCTATACATGTTCTCCAGAGATGCTGCCTGACCCACTGAGTTACTCCAGAACTTTGTATCTTTTATTTTTTAAAGCAGCATCTGCAGTTCTTTGTATCTTCAGCCTGAAAACTTGCCTTCCGTCACCCTCTGTTGTTCCCTCCTGCCATCACACGTCCACACACAGTTCCACTCTTCACCTCCCTGTTCTACCAGATGCTACAATCTGCAGCCCTTTGTTCTCCATTCTTCACCTCCCAGTCTCTGTCGCTATCTCTGCCCTTCCCTCCCCGCCTAATTCCACCCGCCATTCAGCCCCTCATCACCTGAATCCTCTTGCCCCCCACCTCTGTGTACCAGTTAGTTCCCCGTTACTCTTTCATTCCATTTAAAGGATCCTGACTGCAATGTTGCAAGTGCATTTCCCATCACAGATGCTGGCTGACCCGCTAAGTTGCTCCAGCAACTCTCCTTTTATAGCGTGTCAATGCTCCACGAGGATGTGTTCTGGTGATAGTCCAAATAAAGTGCAGGCAGCACCCTTGCCAAAATCATCACACTTGGAGAAATGGGCAGCACATTGGTGCAGCTGATAGAGCTGCTGCCTCGCAGGGCTATTTGTGTGGAGTTTGCACATTCTCCCTGTCACTGTGTGGGTTACCACCGGGTGTTCCATTTCCTCCCATGTCCCAAAAGACATGTGAGTTTGTAAGTTAATTGGCCCTCTGTAAATGGCCCCTAGTGTGTAGGGAGTGGATACCAAATTGGTATAACATAGAACTTGTGTTAACGGATAATCAATGTTTGGTGTGGACTCAGTGGGCCGAAGGTTCTGTTTCCAGGTTGTATCTTCCAATAAATTCAATAAATTATCATCCAACACTTGCTGACCAGCCCTAATCCTTAGTATCTCCAGTATGAGAGAGGGAGTAGACAATTTGGGATTAGTTTTGGATCACACTTTACGGGTGGTACAATGGTGCAGCAGCAGAGTTGCTGCCTCACAGCGCCAGAGTCCCGGGTTCGATCCTGACTACGGGTGCTGTATGTATGGAGTTTGTACATTCTCCCCATGATTGTGTGGGTGTTCCGGTTTCCTCCCACACTCCAAAGACGTACAGGTTTATGTTAATTGGCCTTGGTAAAGATTGTAAATTGTCTTTAATGTGTCAGATATTGCCAGTGTATGAGGATTGCTGATCAGCGTGGACAGGATGGGCCGAAGGGCCTGTTTGCATGCTGTATCTCCATCTCTAAACAATTCCTAGTGTTGGCATGGACACAGTAGGCTGCATGGTCTCCTACTGCTGAAATTAGGAACATATAAATGCTAATTTGAGCAAATGATTCACCACGATAAAATATGGATCCTTGAGTTATAGGGAGAGGCTGGATAGACTGGTACTGTTTTCTTTGTTCAGATCAGTTCAGTTTATTGTCACGTGTACCCAGGTACAGTGAAAAGCTTTTGTTGCATGCTAACCAGTCAGCGGAGAGACAATATGTGATTACAATCGAGCATTACAGTGTATAGATACATGATAAGGGAATAACGTTTAGTGATCACAGATGGTCCGAGGGTCACCAATGAGGTAAATAGTAGTGCAGGACAGCTCTCTAGTTATGGTAGGATGAGCCTAGGAGGCTGAGGGGTGACCTTAATGAGGTGTACAAGATCATGAGGGGCATGCATAAAGTGAACAGTTTTTTCCCAGGGTAGAGCATTTAAAAGGGACTTCAGCGGCAATCGTTTCACTCAAGTTCAGGTGGGTTTATTGTCATGTATCCTTGTATAGGACAATGAAATTCTTGCTTTGCTTCAGCACACAGAACATACTAGGCATTGACTACAAAATAGATAAGTGTGTCCATATACCATAATATAAATATATACACACATGAATAAATAAACTGATAAAGTGCAAATAACAGATAATGGATTATTAATAATCAGAGTTTTGTCCGAGCCAGGTTTAATAGCCTGATGGCTGTGGGGAAGTAGCTATTCCTGAACCTGGTTGTTGCAGTCTTCAGGCTCCTGTACCTTCTACCTGAAGGTAGTTAGGAGATGAGTGTGTGGCCAGGATGGTGTGGGTCTTTGATGATTCTGCCAGCCTTTTTGAGGCAGCGATGGAAGGAAGGTCAGAGCCGATGATGGACTGGGCAGTGTTTACTACTTTTTGTAGTTTTTTCCGCTCCAGGGCGCTCAAATTGCCGAATCCAAGCCACGATGCAACCGGTCAGGATGCTCTCTACTGTGCACCTGTAGAAGTTAGAGAGAGTCCTCCTTGACAAACCGACTATCCGTAATCTTCTCAGGAAGTAGAGGTGCTGATGAGCTTTCTTGATAATTGCATTAGTGTTCTCAGACCAGGAAAGATCTTCAGAGATGTGCACGCCCAGGAATTTGAAGCTCTTGACCCTTTCAACCATCGACCCATTGATATAAATGGGACTGTGGGTCCCCATCCTACTCCTTCCAAAGTCCACAATCAGTTCCTTGGTTTTGCTGGTGTTGAGGGCCAGGTTATTGTGCTGGCACCATATGGACAGTTGCTCGATCTCTCTTCTATACTCTGACTCATCCCCATCAGTGATACGTCCCACAACAGTGGTGTCGTCAGCGAACTTGATGATGGAGTTCGCCCTGTGACTGGCTACGCAGTCATGAGTATAGAGTGAGTACAGCAGGGGGCTGAGCACGCTACTCAGAAGGTAGTTTGTGGAATAAGCTGCAAGAAGCTATAGAAACCGATACGATGACAAATTTCAAAAGACATTTAGACAAATATATGGAAAGGAAGGGTTTAGCTGGACATGGATCAAATGCTGGCAAATGGGACTAGCTCAGAATGCCAACTTGATTTATGAGACCACTCACCAGTTGATGATAAGATGGTGCAGTCGCCTGATAACAGCTGGGGAGAAAATGTCCCTGAATCTGGAGGTTAACATTTTCAAACTTCTGCACCTCTTGCTTGATGGGAGAGGGTTTAAGAGGGAGTTACCGACCGGGGTGCAACTGGTCCTTGATTATGCTGCTGGCCTTTGCGAGGCAGCGTGATATCGCCTTGTGAGGCTGGACATTATACTTTATCTGCTAACACTCCTGATCAGAGTTGTGGATGGTTTAACCAGACCAGAAATGCTGCATGAGTGAACATTATTCTTCTCAGATGCTCAAACTGGTGGGAATGCGGGAGCCTCAGCCCCAGAAATGCATTGATAGTTGGCGAGGCTTAGTCTTAGGCTCACCATCTGTCAGGATTTTGAAATCACCTGGGGATATCTCTGACATTCACATGCATTCAAAAACATGGGTAGTTAGAAGTACTGAAAAGACCCTGCTGAAATCAAACAGGATAATTTTTACACAGACTGTGTGGGCACCTGGAGCGTGCAGTCACGGGTGGTGGTGGAAGCAGATGCGACAGTGGCGTTTAAGATGCCTTCAGATAAGTACATGGATATGGAAGGATATGGAACACATGCAGGCAGAGGAGATTAGTTTAACGGCATCATGTTTGGCATAGGCATTGTGGGCCGAAGGGCCTGTCCTAGTCCTGTACTGTTCTGTGTTCTATATAATTCCAACAAAGAGTGGCTTTAGTTGCATCAAATACCTGGAGAAGTTGAAGTTGTTCTCCTTAGACGGAGAAAGTTGAGAGAAGATCTGAAAGAGATCTTTGGGGTGGCGCAGCGGTAGAGTTGCTGCCTCACAGCACCAGAGACCCGTGGTTCGATCCTGACCACGGGTGCTGTCTGTACGGAGTTTTTACGTTCTCCCCATGGGTTTTCCCTGGGTGCTCCGGTTTCCTCCCACACTTGTTAGGTTAATTAGCATCGGTAAAAATTGTAAATCGTCCTTAGGTGTGTAGGATGGTATTCATGTGTTGGGATCGCTGGCCGGCATGGACTTGGTGAGCCGAAGGGCCTGTTTCCACACTGTATCTCTGAACTAAACTAAACTAAAGATGACTAAAGCCATGAAGAGTTGAGTCAGAATAGAGAGAAAATGTTCCTGCATTAGACTTTCAGGAACAGCAACTTTCCACTGTTATCAGACGACTGAATGATCCTCCCACAAGATAGGGTGTTGTCCCGATCTTCCAACCTACCCCATCGTGGATCTTAGACGTTTGCACCATAACTGTAATGCTGCAATGCCGTAACACTACATGCTGCACTCTGGTATTGTTCTCTTTGCACTGCCTGTTGCACTTGCGTATGGCTTGACTGTACTCGTATATAGTATGGTCTGACTGGATAGCACGCCAACAAAGATTTTCACTGTATCTCAGCACACGTGGCAATACTAAACCAATACCGAGAATCAACAACTCGAGGAATGCGAATGAAGTTGCCTTGAAAGAAGGAAAGGTTACATGTTGACTAAATTTAAGCTTGGGTATTTAGAATCTAGAGGTCACTTCCAGGGGATATAATGGAGCCGGTTTCAACTGTAGCATTCAGAAAGGAGCTGAGTAGGTACTTCATTGGAAAATTATGTTTCTTTGAAGTTGTGAGATGATTTGAAGAATAATTCAAGTAGTCCTCCTTCTCGTACTCCTACTAGTTTCACTGTCCTCCTGATTGTACATTTTCACACCTTACATGCTCTTTATACCCTTCCATATCTCTAGTTTCCCTCTTCCCTGACTCTCAGTCTGAAGAAGGGTCTTGACCTGAAACGCCACCTATTCCTTCTCTCTAGAGATGCTGCCTGTCCCGCTGAATTGAGTCCCTCCTACTCATAGTCCTGACTATTTTCCTTTGAAGTACCTATTCAGTTCCTTTCTGAACGCCACAGCTATACTCAATGAGTTGAATAGCACCTTTTGCACAGTAATCTTTTTGCCATTCTGAGAATATGGAGAATCTTGTGCCGTGAGAAATCTGTCCGAATGTGGAAGATCTTTGGATGGGAAAAACAACGATACAAAAGGGTGAAAGCACGTACCACCAGATTCAGGAACAGCTTCCTCCCCACTGTAATCAGACCATTGAACAGACCTCTCATGAACTAAAGATGTAGTCTCGATCTTCCAACCCACCTCATTGCAGCCCAGCACTTTTTTATCTGCACTTTCTCTGCAACTGTAACACCTCTATTCTGCAGTCTGTTATTTTTCTCTTCGCACAACGTTTAAGGGCCTGTCCCACTTGGCGATTTGTTTTGGCGACTGCCAGCATCTTTGACTGACGCATAAGGTCACTGAAAAATTTGTGGTGTGATGACGTATGACGTGCGGTGTTTTTTCAAGTGTCTCAACATTTCTTTTGTCGCCGCTGGATTTTGAAATGTTCAAAATCTTTTGGGGACACTGATATGACGCCAGCTGTCGCCGAAAACATCGGCAAGTGGGACAGGCCCTTTGGTACCTGTGTGGTTTGATTGTACTGAGATGATTTGGCTGGGTAGCACGCAAAGCCTTTCACTGTGTTTAAGAAGGAACTGCAGATGCTGGAGAATCGAAGGTTATACAAAAAAGCTGGAGAAACTCAGCGGGTGCAGCAGCATCTATGGAGCGAAGGAAATAGGCAACGTTTCGGGCCGAAACCCTTCTTTAGACTTTCACTGTACCTTGCTATACATGACAATAATAAAACAATACCAAAACTTAAATACCTCACTTCAGAGTGAACTACTGTGTGAATCTGATGTTAAATGTGCATAGATAGAGCGTGATACAGCGGTGACTTCCTTTCTTTTTTCTTGCAGCTCTTCCTCGATGACACTAAGGTGAAAAATTTCATCACTTGCTTTAAAGGTGAGTGTTTCCTCACTCAGCATCAGCTGACCCTACCTTAGACTTGAATCAGTGCAACAGAAATAAATATTTAACCCTAGGACTGAACAACATGCCTTAACGCATTAACGTCCACACGTTCAGTCCAGGCACGTGCCGTGAGTAATTACTCATGGTAGGCAGTCAGTCGGCTTTTAAAAAAAAACTTAAACCGCGCATGCGCAGATTGTTCTGTCCATAAAAATAAAAAATAAAAATAAAAACAGTAATAATTCAATTTGCCCAAGGCTTCCTAGTCTCCTTTATTCTGAATTACTACATGGGTGGTGGGGATGAATGGTGATGTCAGGTGGAGAGATGGTGTGAAAAACGGGAGCACAGGGACAAGTTGAATCAGTTGTCATCTAATTGAATGACAACACTTGTTCAAGGGACCAATTGGGGGGAGAGTTCCTTTCACAGCGTGTGGAGAGTCTGTGCCAGGGGTAAAGTTGCGGGGAGGGCAGGAGTGTTGAGAAGGAGGGGGTCGGGGATAATGCCAGTAACTCACCCACTCACCGCTGCTGCGGCACTCCGGGCGCGGAGCCACCGCATTGTAGCCGGGGATAGAAGCAGCTCGGGTGGCTGCGAGCGGCCGCCGGGACCCGACAGCAGAACTGGCCGCCACTTCAACGCCTTCTGCCGGCCCGCTCACCTCTGGCAGTACTCTCCGTCTGAACACCTCTCACCTGCCGCTCGCTTGTCAGCCGCTTCGTGCAAATCCTTAAATTCCCACTGCCGAGTAACCTCAATCGCGCTGTCAGAATTTAAGGATTTGCGGGGAGCAGCTGACATGAGTGAGGCCAGCGAGCTGCAGGATAGAGGTTTTTAGACGGAGAGTTGCCAGAGGTGAGGGGGGCCGGCTGAAGGTGCTGAGGTGGCGGCTGGTTCCTCTGTCCACCCGAGCTACTTCTCCCCTCCCCACCCCCCCCCCACCCCTCCCACAATGCGGTGGCTCCGTGCAAGGAGCGTCACAAGTGGGTTACTGGTATGATCCAGATCCCCTCCTTCAGAACTCTCCTACCCTCCCCGCAACTTTACCCAGACTCCCCAAACGCTGTGAAAGGAGCTCTCCCCCCACCCCCACACTCCGGGAAATACTGTATTTAAAAACATCACCAAGAAATATACTTACCACATCTTTGGTACACGAGCTCCATTCTTCTCCCTCTGTTTCCCAAGATGCACTTAAAATAATGCCAATCCATATTTGAAAACCCCGCCAAGAAACCAGCGCTGCACATGCGCAGTAGGCTGCTGTGCCTTCAGCCCCGCTTGAAATTGACGGCTTCCAGCAGCACTGACGGCACGTGGGCTGCACAGACCTTCAAGGGTTACAAGCGCTGTGGATGAAAGGCACGGAGAATTATGCCTACCTAAGAGATCGATCTCTTAGATAGGCATAATTCTCCCGTGCCTTTACTATTTATATTTAGTAATTACCATGTTATAATTTTAGTCAGGGTAGGCAGTGCCTACTCTGACGGCACGTGCCTGGTTCAGTCTATGTTCACTAACTATATTGAACTAGATCAAGAGGACATTGATTTCAAAAATCTGCTTCTAGGTGTTAGCAGGCACCACCAGACTCAGGAACGACTTCTTCCTCTCTGTTATCAGGCTTCGGAACGGTCCTTCTCTCCAGAGATGCTGCCTCACCCGCTGAGGTACTCCAGCATTTTGTGTCTATCTTGGACTTTGCACGTTCTCACTCTGTCGGGCGCTCTGGCTCTCCCCCATGTCCCAAAGGCGTGCATGTCGGTAGATTAATTGTTTGCTGAAATTGCCCCTTGGTCTAGTTGATTACAATATGGGGGGGGGGGGGGGGGGGGGGGGGGGGGGATTAATAACAATGTGGAGAGAATAAAAATTTGGATAGATTGGTGTAAATGGGGAGTTGATGGCCAACATGGACTCAGCAGGGCCGAAGGGCCCATTTCCTTGCTGTGTCCATCTAAAAGAGCAAGCAGTGAAGAAAGCGAATGGTATGTTAGCATTCATAGCAAAAGGATTTGAGTATAGGAGCAGGGAGGTTCTACTGCAGTTGTACAGGGTCTTGGTGAGACCACACCTGGAGTATTGCGTACAGTTTTGGTCTCCTAATCTGAGGAAAGACATTATTGCCATAGAGGGAGTACAGAGAAGGTTCACCAGACTGATTCCTGGGATGTCAGGACTTTCATATGAAGAAAGACTGGATAGACTCGGTTTGTACTCGCTAGAATTTAGAAGATTGAGGGGGGATCTTATAGAAACTTACTAAATTCTTAAGGGGTTGGACAGGCTAGATGCAGAAAGATTGTTCCCGATGTTGGGGAAGTCCAGAACAAGGGGTCACAGTTTAAGGATAAGGGGGAAATCCTTTAGGACCGAGATGAGGAAAACATTTTTAACACAGAGAGTGGTGAATCTCTGGAACTCTCTGCCACAGAAGGTAGTTGAGGCCAGTTCATTGGCTATATTTAAGAGTTAGATGTGGCCCTTGTGGCTAAAGGGATCAGGGGGTGTGGAGAGAAGGCAGGTAGAGGATACTGAGTTGGATGATCAGCCATGATCATATTGAATGGCGGTGCAGGCTCGAAGAGCCGAATGGCCTACTCCTGCACCTATGTTTCTATGTAAGAGTAACTCAAGCAAACATTGTGTCTTTTTGTGAACTAACATCTGCAGTTCCTTGTGTGCATTTCCCCATCTATCTCTATCCCCAATGCATTTATTGATGGCGGAGTTAAATGACACAATAGGTCAGGCAGCATCTCTGGAGCACATGGACAGGCGATGTTACAGGTTGGGACCTTTCATTATCAGGGCAATTGGTGACTTGGTGAGAAGTCTGTCTGCCTGTGGCCTAAACCTCTCCTTCTGTCGGCATCAAACAGATAAAAAGTTTCTGGTGTTCTTCTTCAAGCAACTGAGGAAGAATGGTACTGAACGCTACCAGGAATTCCCCTACCTCTCCCCCTGCGGGCGGGAGCGGAATTTTGTCCGCTGCGAGGACCTGCCGATTGTCTTCACGCACCTGGTCCGGGGCGACGGGCCGGAGGGAGAGCTGCTGTCCTACGGCGGAGCGGGGGACGAGCTGTCCGTGAACTTCGAGCCCCAGAGGCTCTTCATGCCGGTGAACGGTAGGGTGTATCACCCGGCCCCGGAGAGAACAGGTGGCGTGGGACTGGTCAAGTCCGCCCTGGCCTTTGAGCTTAGCGGCCACTTTGAATACACCAACAGTGGACCAGAAACCGGGCCCCCGTCACACTTCAACTGGAAGGGTCAACGACTCAGGCTGTCCAACGAACTCGCCGCACACATCCAGAATGAAGAGCCCACTTAGAGACATCCTCAATGCTACCCGTGTAGGTTACAATCGGATGAACAGAAATACATTCTCATTTCACAGAGTGGTCGTACAGAATGGAAAACAGGCCCTTTGGTCCAACTCGTCCAACCCAAGTGGCATTTCAATTCAGTTTAGTTTCATTTAGAGATTTTGTTGTTTGTGCGTATGTCAGTGTGTGAGCTGGGTGTGTGTGTGTGAGGGTATGAGTGTGTGTGGGTCTGGGTCTGTGTGCATGTGTGTTTGTTCGTGTGTGTATACGTATTTGTGAGTGTGTGAACTATATGTGGGTTTTTGGGAGTGTGTGCGTGCGTGCGTGCGTGTGTGCGCGCGCGTGTGTGTGTGTGTCACATTGGCCAATCTCTACCACACAGCCTGACATTCAGATTCCCCTCAAACCAGCCTCTCCTTGTCCAGCCACTATTCTGCACAGCCCTGGCCTGCACCGCTCCCGACACTTGTTGTGGCAGTGATGCGGGCTCATTCCCTCAGCACTGACTCTGGTTGGAAGCGTTACTCCACTTGGACAGTTGTACCTCACTGTGGGTTTATTTTGTCTGGCAGCTGTGCGATGAGAACTGTCTCTGTTTGACGTCAGTCCCTGAAGATGAACACTCGTGCATTCAGCGGATAGCAGATGAATGTATTTTCTCACAGTAGCTGTCTGTTTAGATGGCCCTGATTAATGCTTCGTTGGTGCAATAAACAAAATCATTTAATGTTGGATGCTGTGCTAATTTGATTATTCAGCGATGCAGAAGGGAAATTTTTACGCAAAAGATTTATTTTAAATAGTAGTTTAAGTACAGATGCGTAGGAGGAGATCTGTTCCATCAGGGACTTGGATGGAAAATCTTAAAACTGATTTGATCCAGTTTGCCTCCTATACGATTCATATATCCGTTCAGGAACAGGCCCTTTGGCCTACAATGTCCATGCCGAACCTGATGCCAAGTTAAACTACTCTCTGCCTTCACGTGATCTATATCCATTCTGTGCATATCCATGTGCCTATCTAAAAGCGTCTTAAACATCATTATTGTATCTGTTATCACACCGCACTTGGCAGCGTGTTCAAGGCACCCACCATCCCCAAAACATGCAGGTTTGTAGGTAAACTGGCATCTGTAAAATTGCTCCTAATGTCGGTTGACGGGATCGGGAAGCCACCCGAAGGCTCGGCTGACGGCGTAACCGGGAGGGAGCTGGAGAAGTCGGACCTGAGGAGCAAGGATTGGTGGGAGGTGAAACAGCGTAATGCCTCCAGTGCCTTCAGGTCGGCTGCAGGAGGTGCCCCCAGGCCACAAATAAGACAGGAACTGCTCCAGTACATCGAGAGCCCGGGCCGAGAGGACTTTGGACTTTGCATTATGGCGCGCCCACGGTTCACAAGTTATAGGAGTAGAATTAGGCCATTCGGCCTATCTACTCCACCCTTGACACCTGTTGTAATCGATAATTTGTCTATCTCTGCCTGAAAAAATATCCACTGACTTGGCAATGAGTTCCACAGATTAACTACCCTTTGACTAAAGAAATTCCTCCTCACCTCCTATCTAAAAGAACGTTATTTTATTCTGAGGCTATGACCCCTGGTCCTAGACTCTCTCACCAGTAGAAACATCCTTTCCACATCCACTGTGCCTTTCATTATTCTGTAAGTTTCAATGAGGTCCCCTCTCAACCTTCTTAACTCCAGCAGGTAGAGGCCCAGTGCGTTCAAACGCTCATTATATGCTAACCCACTCATTGCTGAAATAATTCTTGTAAACCTTCTCTGGACTCTCTCCAGAGTCAGCACATCCTTCCTCAGGGGCCCAAATTTGCTCGCAGTATTCCAAAGGCGACCTGCCTAGCGCCTTAAAGAGCCTCAGCATAACATTCTCTATTTTTATATTGCAGTCCTCTTGATATAAATGCTAGCATTGAATTTGCCTTCCTTACGACCGATTCGACTTGCAATTAACCGAGGAGTTTTCTGTTCGATGAAAAATAAAAAAGTTATGAATGTTTAAAATAATCTTGAGATCAGCTGATTGGTCCTTTTGCCTGTCAATAACCATGATGAAGGTAACGCCCTTTCCGGGGGGGGGGGGGGGGGGGGGGAGGGTGGGAGGACTATAAAACCCCGGATGCCTGGACGTGATTCAGTCACTCTGGATGATCGCGAGGGAGAGGCCACAACTGTGATTCTGCTGTGAGTCTACCGTTTATGTGGTTATGTGCTTTATGTGGTTAACCCTTTATGTGCTTGCAATAAATGATTTGTTAGCCAGCAATGTGCTTGCAATGAATGATGATTTGTTAACCCATAATGTGCTTGCAATAAATGATTTGCTAGCCAGCAATGTGCTTGCAATGAGTGATGATTTGTTAACCCTTAATGTTCTTGCAATAAATGAGTTAGCCAGCAATGTGATTGCAATGAATGACGATTTGTTAACCCTTAATGTACTTGCAATAAATGATTTGTTAGCCCTTAATGGAATTAAATGAGTTGTTTGGCCTGCCCTGTGCTTGAAATTGAAATGGAAATGGAAATGAAATGAAATAAGTTGTTTGGCCTGCCCTGTGCTTTTGCTTTTGCTTTGCCTTTGCTTTGCTTGACCTCACCTGAAATGAAAGCAAACGGATTGTATTGTTGGCTGACCCTGCCTGCCCTGTGCTTTTGGTTTTGCCTTTGCTTTGCTTGAACTCACCTGAAATGAAAGCAAATGGATTGTATTGTTGGCTGGCGCCGCCTGCTCTGTGCTTGACTTGACTTGAAATGGATTGACGACTTGAAATGGATTGTTAGCCCTGCACTCACTGAGCCACAACACCCATGCTAGCGTTCCAGAACCACCCCCCCACTAGCCACCAATATTGGAATTGGTGAAGAGGTAAAATATTGCGTTGGGGGACCAGCCCTCCCGTGTGAACCGCATGCCGCCCCCCACCCACCCTGGTCTAGTACTTTTATAAAATCTTCTCTCAGCCTCCAACATTTCAGAAAAAACAATCGAAGTTTATCTAATCTCTCTCCATAGCTCATACCCTCTAATCCAGGGAGCATTGTGGTAAATCTCGCACCCTCTCCAAAGCCTCCACAGCTTTCCTGTAATGGGGCGGCCAGAACTGCATGCAATACTGCAAATGCCCTCAAAGAGATTAACATTTCAGATTCAACCCCTTCACCAGATCTTATTCATCTCCAGTAGGTTCTCTTTCCTTTCCATTCATCGATAAGCTTTAACCCAATTCTTTAACATTTTTTCCCTCAGTTCTGGTGAAGGGTCTCAGCCCAGAAACGTCAACGGTTTCACTTACTACAGATGCTGCCAGACCTGCTGAGTATTTCCAACATTTTCTGCACTTATCCCAAATGACACTCTGCAATGTCCTCTGTGGGTGCGTGGTCCACTCATTGGTATAAGGCTCACACTATCATCAAATAACGTTGCTCCTGTCAGCCTCTGTTGACACTTGAATGCAAACTGGGAGCAACTGAGGCAATAGATTCTTCCCAACCCTTGTGGATGACATCTGAATCTTCCACCATGTGAGTTTAACTGTGGTAAATGAAGCCCACTAACTCTGTGTGTGCTTGCTGGCCTTTCCAGAATGAGTGCTTATTTTGTTTTAATAAAAGACACAAAGTCTTGGCATAAATCAGCGGATCAGGCAGCACCTTTGGAGAAAATGGATAGATGATGTTTCAGGACGGGGCCCTTCTTCTTCCGGTCCTTCTTTGTGTCCTTTTGATTCAAAAGCCTGATGGTTGCTGGGAAGAGGATGTTCTTGAATTTGGCGATCTCTGTTCTATCTTCGACGATAAGAGCGAGAAGTGAGTGTGGCCAGGGTGGTTCGATCATCTTCCCCGGACCTCCTTCATAGAAACATAGAAAATAGGTGCAGGAGTAGGCCATTCGGCCATTCGAGCCTGCACCGCCATTCAATATGATCATGGCTGATCATCCAACTCAGTATCCAGTACCTGCCTTCTCCCCATACCCCCTGATCCCCTTAGCCACAAGGGCCACATCTAACTCCCTCTTAAATATAGTCAATGAACTGGCCTCAACTACCCTCTGTGGCAGAGAGTTCCAGGGATTCACCACTCTCTGTGTGAAAAAAGTTCTTCTCATCTCGGTTTTAAAGGATTTCCCCCTTATCCTTAAGCTGTGACCCCTTGTCCTGGACTTCCCCAACATCGGGAACAATCTTCCTGCATCTAGTCTGTCCAACCCCTTAAGAATTTTGTAAGTTTCTATAAGATCCCCTCTCAATCTCCTAAATTCTAGAGAGTATAAACCAAGTCTATCCAGTCTTTCTTCATAAGACAGTCCTGACATCCCAGGAATCAGTCTGGTGAACCTTCTCTGCACTCCCTCTATGGCAATAATGTCCTTCCTCAGATTTGGAGACCAAAACTGTACGCAATACTCCAGGTGTGGTCTCACCAAAACCCTGTACAACTGCAGTAGAACCTCCCTGCTCCTATACTCAAATCCTTTTGCTATGAAAGCTAACATACCATTCGCTTTCTTTACTGCCTGCTGCACCTGCATGCCTACCTTCAATGACTGGTGTACCATGACACCCAGGTCTCGCTGCATCTCCCCCTTTCCCAATCTGCCACCATTTAGATAATAGTCTGCTTTCCCGTTTTTGCCACCAAAATGGATAACCTCACATTTATCCACATTATACTGCATCTGCCAAACATTTGCCCACTCACTCACCCAGCCTATCCAAGTCACCTTGCAGTCTCCTAGCATCCTCCTCACAGCTAACACTGCCCCCCCAGCTTAGTGTCATCATTGGAGATATTGCCTTCAATTCCCTCATCCAGATCATTAATATATATTGTAAATAGCTGGGGCCCCAGCACTGAGCCTTGCGGTACCCCACTAGTCACTGCCTGCCATTGTGAAAAGGACCCGTTTACTCCTACTCTTTGCTTCCTGTTTGCCAGCCAGTTCATATCCACATCAATACTGACTTCTGGCTTCCCGACGGTAGGGGCCTGAAGTGAGCGTGGCCAGGGTGGTCCGATCATCTCCATTCTTTCATTAACCTGATAGAACTGAACAGACTTTACAAGTCATGAGGGGAGCGGAGGAAATTATCACTCCATCACTCCATCACTGCACACATAAACATTCATGTAAGAACAGGGACTGAGAATAAAATGCAGTTCCTTTATCAAGGGAGATCATTCCAACTGCTTCATGGGAGCTATAATGGACAAACTGCACCCTGGATTTCATAATAAGACCAAAAGCTTGGAGAGGGGTAAGTTTTTAAGGATCTAACCGTCCACAAGTGCCAGTAGAATATTACAGGTAGAGGCATTAAGAGACTGCAGCATCTGTGGAGGGAATGGACCAGTGATGTTTTGGGACGAGACCCTTCTTCAGAACGATGGAGGAGGGAGGGGAAAGCTGGAAAAGAGAGATGAGGGGGTGGGACAAAGTCCACCAGGTGATAGGTGGATACAGGTGAGTGAGGTTCACTGGAAGATGGGCGAAGTAAGTGACAAAGATGAAAAGGAAACAAAAGGGTATCAGATTAGGAAAGAAGAGGAGTGAAATGTAGAGCCAGTGGGAGGGATATGGGTGGAAGGGGTCTTTCCATTTCCTTCCACAGATGCCTCCTGACCCACTGAGTTCCTCCAGCACTTTGTTTTGCTCGTGATTCCAGCATATGCAGTTCCTTCGGACTATTCTTTATTTAAATAGAAGTTGTTAACATTTCATGGGCCCCTCACATTCTGAAACCAGGCTGTGGCCACTGTTACATTGTGGAGACTCTCCTTTACCCATCAGAGGAAGCGTGAGAGAAAGATCGAGATATATATATATCTGTGCGATTACACACTGGTTACTAAATCACGACGTTTAGATCATTCATAACCAAGGATCTGAAGTAATACTTCATGCAGCATGGCATTAAAGTTAAACTGCTTGCTCTTATTCCTCCTGGGCCTGTAATTTTATTTGTGATGTTATGAACCACCATTTCAATACGAGGAGCGGCGATAGATGGAACTGGTGCGACAGCAAGCTGTGGGAGAGGCTGCGGTGATGGCTTGGTGACAGATTCAGGCTGTCATCTGCTTCTCTGGAGAGGCAGCAACAATGGCATCACGCTGTGATTCTGCAGCTGCTTAATCTCGAGCTGTATTGTTGAGCAACGTGTCAATCAGCGGGCATGAGCTAGAACTGTGCAGCAGAATGCCTGATCAGTTCAGGGAGAGGCACAAGCAGGCAAACATACAGAAGGGTGCTAATGCACATGTACAAAGTGGAGGCGCACATACAGTATATACACATGCATACAGTTTCATAAACACACACTTGTACAGTTGTACATGCATGCATGCACATATGCAGAAACTCGCACGTACAAACGCACGGAGACATACAACTAACTTCTAGTCTAACATTTAAGAGGGGCACAGTGGAGCAGCGGGTAAAACTGCTGCCTCACAGCACCAGAGACCTGGGTTCAATCCTGACCTCAGCTGCTGTCTGCAAAGAGTTTGCACGCCCTGTGTCCGCGTGGGTTTCCTCCCACATCCCAAATCCGTGCAGGCTTGTAGGTTTATCGGCCTCTGTAAATTGCCCCAAGTGTGCAGGGAGTGGATGAGAAAGTGGGGCAACATTGGACCAGTGTGAACGGGTGATCGATGGCCGGTGTCACAAGGAACAAGGCAAGAACGGTGAAAATGAGTAAGAGCGAGAGGGGCAAAGTTTAAAGGGGATGTGTGGGACAAGTATTTGACACAGAGCGGTGGGTGCTTGGAAAGCCCTGCCAGGGGTGGAGCTGGAAGCTGGTATGATAGTGGAATTTCAGAGACTTTTGGATAAGCCCGTGGAAAGGCATGTATCACGGGCAAGCAGATAAGAATTAGTCTTGGCATAATGTTCAGCACAGACATTGCTCCGGTGAAATATCGTTCTATGTTTTAGAGGTACGGCACAGAAACAGGCTATTCGGCCCACCGAGTCCACGTCAACCATCGATCATCCGTTCACACTAGTTCTATGTATCTGATTTTCCCATCCACTGGCCGCTGTGTTTAATTTAAGTGTTTAATTGTCATATGTACCGACAATGGGTGAATGAAATTCTTACTTGCAGCAGCATAATAGGCCTGTAAACTCAATAGTCATAGATCACTTTTGCAACTTTGTCAGCACCAAAACGTGACGGCACTTGTGTTCTGCCCAGGTGAGTTCTGCTACATGATTTTAACCAGTTGTAATCAAAGCAAAGCTTTTCACTGTACCTAGGTATGTGACAATAAAGTATCATCATCATCATAACTGTTAATAAACAAAAAAAGTCAATAAATTAATAACCACAATATTTGTGCAAAAAACCGCCGTCCTTCGTGCAACCAAAAATAGTCAGTAGTTCATTTCAAAAATAGTCAGAAGCAGAATTACGCCTTGCGGCCTATCAAATCTACTCCGCTTTTCAACCATGCTGATCTCTCTCCCTCTTAACCTCATTCTCCTGCCTTCTCCCCATAACGTCTGCCACCCATGCTAATCAATAATTTATCTAACTCTGCTTAAAAATATCCATTGACTTGGCCTCCACCGCCTTCTGTGGCAATTAATTCCACATTCACCACCCTCTGACTAAAGAAATTCCTCTCCTTTCCTAAAGGAACATCCTTTAATTCTGAGTCTATTACCTCTGGTCTTGGACTCTCCCACTAGTGTAAACATCCTCTCCACATCCACTTTATCCAGACCTTTCACTATTCGGTAAGTTTCAATGAGACTCCCCCCCTCCAGTACAGGCCCAGTGCCATCAAATGCTCATCATATGTTATATTTTGATTGAGTCGGATGTGTTTGGTGAGAAGGGCTTCAGTGGTTAGGAGGAAATTGGTGGAGACTGTGCCATTGACACTAGAATAACTAATAGCGTTCAACCAACTTTACTAACACCATTGCCTTTCCCCATTCAGTGACCTGCTGTTACTACACTTGTTGCAGCTCACACCCTGCAATGTTCCCCACTTCAAGTCAAAGGTTAATCTCATATTCTAACCTTCAGCAGTGATTTGCAACATGAAGTTCCTCAATCTGTTCAGGTATTTTCTCCGACTGATTCAACCTTGTGTTGGCGACCTTGTCAGTGAGCAACATGGCCCTCGCCTCTCTTCATAATCCATCATCTGGAAACCCTGGATCAAGTCTCCTTTTAATCTTCTTAGTTCCAGCAGCGAAACACTGTGATCTCTCAAGAACATCCTCCAATCGCTAATCTTTATTCTCTGATGCCATTCTTGTGTGCCTCTCTAATCCATGTAAAAAAAAAAGTTCAATCTACAAAGCAGTGCCAAAAACTGTATGCATTGCTCTTAACTTAATTTCCCATATCTTCTTCCATTGAAAGAGGCCATTCTGCCCACTGAGAGTATGCCAGCACCTCCCATAGCTTCCTCATTATTTACCCAGTACCTGGTCTCTGACACAAGATTTTGTCACCTGTTCTAAGGGTACAATGAAAAGTTTTATTTTGCGTGCTATCCAATATATCAGCTGCACCAGACATCAATACAATGGTCAAATTCAAGCACAATATGTGGAGCAAAAGGGAAGTTACAGAGCGCAGAATATAGTTCTCAGCATTGCAACGCAACAATTCCTTAGAGTCCTCAAAGTCCAATGTCCACAATAGGGCAGAGGTGAATCGGACAGTACTCCAGCTTATGGAAGGACCGTTCAGAAGTCTGATAACAGAGGGGAAGAAGTTGTTCCATAGTCTGGTGGTGCGCGCTTTCAAGCTTCTGTACCTTTTGCCTGACGGGAGCGGGAAGAAGAAGGAATGACTGGGGTGGGACAAGTCTTTGATTACATTGGCTGTTTTTCCAAGGCAACTTGAAGTGTAGATGGAGTCAATGGTGGGGAAGTCTGGTCTGTGTGATGGACTGGGCTACATCTACAACTCTGCAATTTCCTTCGGTCTTGGGCAGAGCTGTTCCCAAACCAAGCTGTGAAGCAACCCGACGCTATGCTTTCTATGGTGCATCTGTAGAAGCTTGTTGGAGTCATTGGAGAGGCTGTTACCTTTTGAGGAGTGATGGAGCGTGCTTGACCTCCACCCACTGGAAAATGACAGGGAACCTGTTTGAAAGTTAGAAGATGCCTGGAGATGGTTGCTGACAAACTGAAACTATAGTGTGACTGAACATAGGTGTTCTGCAAAAGGATCCCCCAATCTATATTTGACTTCTTCAATGTAGAGTAGACTAACATTTTGTATAAGATGTTGGTGAGGCCACATCTTGAGTATTGTGTTCAGTTTTGGTCACCTTGCTACAGGGAGCATGTCATTAAGATTGAAAGAATGCAGAGAAAATTGACAAGGAAGTTGCCAGGACTCAAGGCCCTGAGCTATAAAGAGAGGTTAGGCAGGCTAGGACATTATTCCTTGAGAGCATAATAATAATAATAATAATAATAATTTTATTTATAGAGCACTTTAAAAACAAACATAGCTGCAACAAAGTGCTGTACATCACTAATCATTGACAAAAAAGTGAATACACACCAAAAATAACAATCAAAAGAAATAGTAGGAAAAGACATGTAAAATAAAGAAACATCAAAAACACCAAAAACAGAAGCAAAGCCTCAGGCATGGTCAAAAGCCAGGGAGTACAAATGTGTTTTAACACTGGATTTGAAGATGGGACAGTGAGGGGGCCTGTCTAATGTGCAACGGAGGTTGAGGGGTGAATTATAGTGGTGTATAAAATTATGAAGGGAATAATTAGGGTGAATGCACAGAGTTTTACTCAGGGCAGGTTTATCAAAAACCAGAGGCCGTAGGTTTGAAGCTGAGAGGTGAGTGAGATCTAATAGAAGCCGAGGAGTAACTCTTTCACCTATGCTGTATGGAACAAGCTGCCAGAAGAGGTAGTTGAGGCAGGTACAATAAAAACACTTGAAAGACACATGGACAGGTACATGGATAGGAAAGATTTGGATGGATAAGGATCAAATGTAGTTAAATGGACTAGCTTAGATGCGGCACCTTGGTGTGCATGGATGAGGTGGGCCAAAGAGCCTATTTCAATGCTGTATTACTCTGTAACTTCAGAGTGAATATGGATGCAGTACTTGAGTGGAAAAGTTGTAAGTGTAGACACTCTCCGTCTCTTCTCAAAGAGTAATGGCCTCTCCAATGACTCTTACAAACTTCTTCAGATGCTCCATAAAAAGGTGATCCTATGTTTCAATGAACTGGTTGAGGGTCCTCTGATTATAGTCAAAGTAATGGAAACAATCTCAAAGATGTGTGAGTGGGTCAGAGCGGGGATGTACTTTCCTCCAACCCTGCTCTTTCCCCAACGGCCCTGCATAGTACTGCTGAGAGGGTTGTAGAACTGCAACAGACAGCAATGTAAGGAGTGTTCTGCTGTGGGAGATTAGGGACTTAAGATCAGAATGTGCATTGGACCGGGAGCCCAGCGAACACTGGAGTGAATGTAGGAGCACGCCAGGGGTAATTTCCTTTAACTCAGCAGAATTTGGGATATTTCGGGTAGAGATTTAGAGAATATGGGCCAAATACAGGCTTATGGGACTAGCTTGGATGGGGCATCTTGGTCAGCATGTCCACATTGTTCCGTACTGTATGACTCCATGACGTTAAGGTTGGTCAGGATCAGGGGAACGGTCAAGTCTGAGGTAACAGTTTGAAGAGAGAAACTGGAGGAAGGTCACATTAGTTTAGATGTGGCAAGTGCCTCCTGGATTCTGTTATTCTGCAGAGCAGGGATGGGGTCATTGGAGCAGCCACACTGGTCTCACCCCTGTCCATGGTGCTGAAATCAGGGCTTGTAGGCTCATTGGGCTTTGTAAAATCCCCCTAGTGTGCAGGGAGTGAATGTGAAAGTGGGATAACATGGAACTAGTGTGATCGATGGCCAGAGTGGATTGGGTGGGCTGAATGGTCTGTTTCCATGCTGTATCTTTAAAACAAACACTGAACTCCACACCTTCTCATTGCCAGTTCTTGCCCATTCCACAGTTCCATCAAGGTGGGATCCCACAGGTGGCAGAGATGGTAAAGTCGCTGCCTCACAATGCCAGGAACTCTGGTTCAATCCTGACTATCGGCACTGTCTGTGTGGAGTTTGCATGTTTTCCACGTGACTGCATGGGTTTTCTCCGGGTGCTCGGTTTCCTCTCATGTCCCAAAGATGTGTTGGTTGCCTGGTTAATTGCCCCCAGCGTGTAGGTGAGTGGTAGAAACTGGGGAGATTTGATGGGAATGTGGGGAGAATTAAAGTGGGGGAATGAGTGTGGGATGAGTGTAAACGGATGTGAACGCATCATGGAAAGCATCCTATCCGGATGCATAACAGCTTGGTTTGGCAACTGCTCAGCCTTAGGCAGCGAGAAATTGCAGAGAGTTGTGGATGTAGCCCAGTCCATCACACAGACCAGATTCCCCTCCATCAACTCCATCTACACTTCACGCTGCCTCGACAAAGCAGCCAACATAATCAAAGACCACTCACACCTCGGTCATTCCCTCATCTCCCCACTCCCGTCAGACAGAAGATACAGTAGCTTGAAAGCACGTACCAGCGTATTCAGTAGCAGCTTCTTCCCTGCTGTTATCAGATTACTGAACGCTCCTCTCATTTCCTACTGCTAAACTAAGCTGTGATGCATGAATGCATGGCTAGTTTAGGCATTTAAGAGGCTTTTGGATAGGCATATGGATATGCAGGGAAGTGAGGGATTTGGGATCATGTGAAGGTAGGATAAATTAACTTGGCATCATGTTCGGCACAGACCTTGTTCTTGTGCCACATTGTTTTATGAAACATGGAACATAGAACAGTACAACACAGGATGTAGACACAGGGGCGCTGCACGATTGGCAGCCCCGCCAACAGTCTGTCTGTTGGGTTGTTCCTGGGCCTGGCCAAGCTGGCCATCCGCGAGTCACAGCGCCAGACGGTGGAGGGCTTTACCCGAGCCAGCTGCCTGCCCCTTTTCCGGGGTATGTCCGTGCCCGGGTGGGATTAGAAAGGGAATACGCCCTGTCTACGGGCACCCTGAGGGAGTTCCGGGACTGCTGGGCTCCGCAGGGTGTTGAATGTATCCTCAATAAGGATTGTATCATAGTTGTATAGTGCTTTATTATGGATATTTGTTTGTATTGTAGTATTGGGTTCTGGTTTGTTTTATTGTAGTGACAATATTTATTTTTTATTAATTTAATACATTTTTTGATAAAAACAATTAAAAATTAAAAAAAAATTAAAAACGATTTTTTCGTTTTTTCTTAAATTTTTAGTGTGTTTTAAAAGTCTGTAAATGTTCTCCCTCCGGTTTGTTTTATGTGGGGGAGGGGGAGGGAGGGGGAACTTCCATCACAGTGAGGAATGTGGAGGAGTCACTGTGGTGGATGTTTATGTTTAAATGTATTTTGTGTGTTCCGTTGCTTTTTATTTGTATGACTGACTTGGCAAATGAAATTCTTCATATGTTGCAAAACATACTTGGCTAATAAAGTATTATTGTGATTGTGAAATGCTGGAGTAACTCAGTGGGACAAGCAGCATCTCTGGAGGCGAATCTCTGGAGTCACTCGGCCTGTCCCACTGAGATACTCCAACATTTGGTGTCTACCTTCGGTTTAAACCAGCATCTGCAGTTCCTTCCTACATAGTACAACACAGGAACAGGCCCTTCTGCCCACAATGCCTATGCCAAACATGAGGCCAAGATCAACTCATATCTACCTGCATGTAATCCATATCACTCCATTCCCTGCATATCCAGGTCCCTATCCAAAAGTGTGTTAAACACCACTATCGTATGTCTGCCACCCTCACCACCCCTGGCAGCATGGTCCAGGCATTCACCTCCCTCTGTGTTAAAAAAAAAAGTGGCCCTCACGTCTCCTTTAAACTCTGCCCCTCTTACCTTAAAGCTATGCCCCCTTAATATTTGATATGTCCATCCCTGGGGAGAAGATTCTGACTAGTCTACAAGATAAATAAATAGTTAAAGACTGCTTCTCCGCCTGAGCTGCCCCACGGTTGCTTGGAGGCTGTGGTTCTCATCCTGAAGCCCTTGCAACAGTGGGAGAAGGTATCTTCCTGCCCACCTCTGTCTGGGCTGATGTCACCCCGGGAGTGTGCGGTTGGCCAGCGATGAAGGCGATGCGAGCAGCCTCCGCCCAATCGCGGGGAGAGGCAGGCCGGGCGGTGTGAAAGGCGATGGGTTGGAGGTTGCAGATGAGGGGAGGGAGGGGATGAAAGGGGGAGAGGGAGAGAGGGAGAGGAGAGACAGGGGGACATGGCTGGGAAGAGTGGGAGCGGAGAGATAGAGGCCAGAGACTGCAATCCGCCTGTTCCCTGCGACCAAAGATACTAGAGGAGCCTGTGACTGTTGCCTGTGTGACTGTTGCCTGCAGTCGTTGGGAAGACCAGTGGCTTCTTGGAGGAATCGCGGCTGGCTGTTCAGGTGAGGACACTGTGTGTGTCTGTGTGTGTCTGTGTGTGTGTGTGTGTGTCTGTGTGTGTGTGTGTGTGTGTGTGTGTGTGTGTGTGTGTGTGTCTGTGTGTGTGTGTGTCTGTGTGTGTGTGTGTGTGTGTGTGTGTGTGTGTGTGTGTGTGTGTGTGTGTGTGTGTGTGTGTGTGTATTTAATGTATTCTGCAGCTGTTGTGCAGCGACTTTGTATCCTTTGTCATATTGTATCATTTTTGTATCAATCTCAACGGCGGGACGGTGCGCAGCCAGGAGCAAGGATCCTCTAGTATCTTTAGCCAGGAGACTCGGTGACAGGTGAACTGCAGCACCCCCAGCCTCTTCCAGCCACACAAAAACCCCCGCGGCTTGTCAGTTGCAGCCCGCCCGCCGCCGCATTAAAATGCACGACGCGTCCAACTAAGGCAACCACGCAGGCTGGGGACACCATGATCACCGCGAGTGGAGCTGATCCCTCTCCTGTTGTGGCCGGGATATTGTCAGTGGTTACACAACACGAGCTGGGGTTGCAAGTCGGTCCGTGTCAGTTCTTGGTTTAAGGGCTGTGGGAATAATGTTCCCTGCACTGAGCGCGGGAACATTTCAAGGTGTTCGGGAGATCCCATGGGAATGTGTTTGCAGAGACTGAGAACACGAGAATGAATGTTCCTTGCAAAGATCAAGATCTTTGGTTCCTTGTACCCGACGCCGGGGAATATCCCGCCTGCAGAGGGCGGGAGTGTGTTTTATTTACGTGTAGGAAAGAACTGCAGATGCTGGTTTCAATCGAAGGTAGACACAAAATGCTGGAGTAACCCAGCGGGGCAGGCAGCATCAAATATATTTCGGGCAGTATCTCTGGGGAGAAGGAATGGGCGACGTTTCGTGTCGAGACCCTTCTTAAGACTGAAGAAGAAGAAAGGTCTCGACTCGAAACGTCACCCATTCCGTCTCTCCAGAGATGCTGCCTGTCCCGCTGAGTTACTCCAGCATTTTTGTGTCTACCAATGTTTTATTTGCATCGTTTTGGGAAGAATCCATGTGCAGGGAATGCGAGTAGAACACAGAACAGGGCAGATAGACACAACGTGCTGGAGGAACTCAGCTGGCCAGGCAGCATCTCTGGAGAAAAAGTATGGGTGTCTGTTTTTCTGGTCACCATCAGCTGGTTTCTGGTCAGAAGAGGACCACCCTTCGTCTGAAGAAGGGTCCCGAACTGAAACCACACCCATCCTTTTTCTCCAGAGATGCTGCCTGGCCCGCTGAGTTAATCCAGCACTTTGTATCTATCTTGTTGTTTTTTTGTTTCTACATACAACAGTACACGCAGCACAGAAACGGGCCCTTCAGCCCACAATGTTTGTGCCGAACATGATGCCAAGTTAAACCCATCTCATCTGCCTGCACGTCATCCATATTCCTCTATTCCCCGCATTTCCACATACCTATCCAAAAGCGTATTAAACACCACTATAATATCTGCCTCCACCACCACCGCAGGCAATGCATTCCAGGCCCTCACCACTCTCTGTGTAAAAATATTTAGAAACATAGAAATTAGGTGCAGGAGTAGGCCATTCGGCCCTTCGAGCCTGCACCGCCATTCAATATGATCATGGCTGATCATCCAACTCAGTATCCCGTACCTGCCTTCTCTCCATACCCTCTGATCCCCTTAGCCACAAGGGCAACATCTAACTCCCTCTTAAATATAGCCAATGAACTGGCCTCAACTACCCTCTGCGGCAGAGAGTTCCAGAGATTCACCACTCTCTGTGTGAAAAAAGTTCTCCTCATCTCGGTTTTAAAGGATTTCCCCCTTATCCTTAAGCTATGACCCCTTGTCCTGGACTTCCCCAACATCGGGAACAATCTTCCTGCATCTAGCCTGTCCAACCCCTTAAGAATTTTGTAAGTTTCTATAAGATCCCCTCTCAATCTTCTAAATTCTAGAGAGTATAAACCAAGTCTATCCAGTCTTTCTTCATAAGACAGTCCTCACATCCCAGGAATTTGTCCATTAAACTTTCCCCCTCTCACCTTAAACCTATGCCCTCCAACGTGGGACATTTCCACCCTGGGAAAGAGGTTCTGACTGTCTACCCTATCTATGCCTCAGAATTTAATAACCTCTATCAGGTCACCCCTCACCCTCCAACGTTACAGGGAAAAAAAATCGAGGTCTATACAACCTCTCCATATGGCTGAAAACCTCTGGTCAAGGCGGAATTCTGGTGTGAAGCAGCCTGAAGAAGGGTTTTAACCCCTAGCATCACCTACTCCTTATCCACAGAGACACTGCCTGACCTGCTGAGTTACTTATGACTACCTTCAGCATGGTAAAACTTCTCTGCACCCTCGCCAAAACCTCCACATCCTTTCCTGTAATGGGGAGACCAGACTTGAAGCAATTCTGCATAATGTTCAGGTGCCATATAGCACAGTGGCACAGCAGTAGAGTTGCTGCTTCACAGCACCAGAGACTGGGTTCAATCCTGACAATGGGTGCGGTCTGTACGGGGTATGTTCTCCCTGTGACCGCGTGAGTTTTCGCTGGGTGCTCCAGTTTCCTCCCAAAGACGTCCAGGTTTGTAGGTTAATTGGCTTCTGTAAAAATTGTAAATTATTCGTGTGCATGAAAATGTTAGTGTACGGGGTGATCGCTGGTCAGCGTGGACTCGGTGGGCCAAAAGGCTTGTTTCCGCCCGTTATCTCCAAAGTCTATTGGGAATATCCCAGGCACAATCTGTGGAAAGTGGGGATATCTCAGGTGGAGGACACATGTTCAGATAGTGGGATATAAGAGTCACACAGCACAAAAACAGGCTCTTTGCCCCAATTTATCCAAGCTGACAAAGATGTATATCTAAGCTACTCCCATTTGCCCGTGCCTGGCCCATATCCCTCTAAACCTCTCCGATCCATGCACAGTACCTGTCATTTTAAATGTCATTGTTGTACCTGCCTCCACCACTTCTGCTGGCAGCTCGTTCCGTATACCCACCAAAAGTCACCCCTCAGGTTCCTGTTAGAACTCTCCCCTCTCATCTTAAACCCATGGCCACTAGTTGTAGACTCCCCCACCCTGGGAAAAAAGACTGTGACCATTCACCTTCTCGATGCTCCTCACGATTTATCATGTCACCCCTCAGCCTCCTGCGCTCCAGGGAAACAAGTCCCCACCTATACAGGACATGGCACTGTGAGGGTGTGGAAATATTCCCTGCATGGGGGATTAGTGACAGTACATGAAACTGTCCTTGTGCAACACATGGGAATATTCAATATACAGGATGTATGGATTGCTATTACAGTTGATCCATTAGTTCAGCTTAATTTAGATATACAGCATGGAAACAGGCATTTAGGCCCACCGAGTCCGCGCTGACCAGCGATCCCCGCACACTAACACTATCCTACACACACTAGGGACGATATACAATTTTAACAAGCCAATTAATCTACAAACCTGTCCGTCTTTGGAGTGTGGGAGGAAACTGGAGTTCCCGGAGAAAACCCACGGTCAGGTCACAGGGAGAACGTGCAAACTCCGTGCAGACAGCGCCCGTAGAAAGGATCGAACTGGGGTCTCTGGCACTGTGACACCATTCCGCCCTGTCACCTCATTGCCATGTGTATCGAGATACAGTGAAATACTTTGTTTATCCTTGTCGAGAGAGAGAGAGAGAGAGAGAGAGAGAGAGTACTGTGTTCAAATAGTGGGAATGTTTCAAGTGCAGGACAGGGGTCAGTTTGTGTAAAGTGCTTTGTAGATGATGCACAGACCATTCATTCTGGCTGCTGATGGAGGGAATAAATAGATGCAAAGATACCGCATAGAAACAAGCCCTTTGGCCCACCGAGTCCAGGTGCTGACTTTCATTAAAAAAAGACACAAAGTATTGGAGTGACTCAGTGGGTCAGGCAGCATCTGTGGAGGACATGGATAGTTGACGTTTCAGCTCGGGATCCTTCTTTCAATGTTTCAGGTTGAGACCCTCTTCCATCCATTCCATGTAGCTGTAGGAAGATATGTCCCAACCTGAAATGTCACCTATCCATGTTCTCCAGAGATGCTTCCTGACCCGCTGAGTTACTCATCAATCTGAAGAAGGGTTTCGGCCCGAAACGTCGCCTATTTCCTTCACTCCATAGATGCTGCTGCACCCGCTGAGTTTCTCCAGCAATTTTGTGTACCTTCGATTTTCCAGCATCTGCAGTTCCTTCTTGAACACGAGTTACTCCAACACTTTGTGTGTTTTATTTTTTGTCTTTTAAACGTGGTTAAGAAGGTGGCTGATGAGGGCATTTGGGGACTGGTAATCAACGTTGGCCTTGCCTGCGACACTCAGATCCTGAAATTCCGCACAAAAAAATTGTGTTTTGAATGAAAATATAGACATGTGGTGGCCTTGCCAACCTTTTTGAGGCCAGACCTCTTGTCACAGTCTGTGCTCTCTGCTTGCTCCCGGTGCAGTGACACAGGCTCATTGTCTGATCACAGTGGAGCAGAACTAATCCACGCTGTCAACTCCTGATGTTCCAGGCTTTCTCACAGGCACAGGTTCCATGACGAATGAGCTCAGACACAACAGGCCACTGAACCCAGGCCACACAGAACTAGGGTCGCCAACTGTCCCGTATTAGCCGAGACATCCCGTATATTGGGTTCAATTGGTTTGTCCCATGTGGGCCTTGTCCCGTATTTGACCGCTACTACTCGGGTCGAGGGGACTGTCGCGTCCGGCCCCGCCTCACCCGTCCTGACATAGTGCAGCCCATGGAGTGCAGCAGCAGCAGCAGCAGCAGCAGCAGCGGCGCCTCGCCCGTGGCCCCGTCGGTCGGCAGCCCGGGCCAGCTGTCCGACCTTCGTATCTTCGCTTACCGCCGACACCACCACCCCCCTCCTTCTCACGGCCGATCATCGGGTCATGAGTTGGATGGGGCGCCGGACTTTGTACGTGACGTTGCGCGGCCCGGGCCAAAACTCCTCAGCTGGCCCGCCGGCTGGGCTTTGTGTGTAGTCCAGCACCCGGGACAACTCATCGTTCACCCAGACACGGCCCAGTCGGTCAATTAATTGCCGTCGGGAACTTGTCCCGTATTTTGACCTTTCGTCCCTTATTTGGGAGTGAGAACGTTGGCGACTCTACTCACCACCCTCTGTGTAAAACAAAACTTGGCCTATGTGAATCCTTTAAACTTTGCTCTTTCCACCTTAAAGCTAATGCCCTCTAGTCTTTGACATGTTCGGCACAGACATTGTGGGCCGAAGCGTCTGCTTTTGTGCTGTACTGTTCGATTTACACCCTGGGGGAAAGAGGTTCTGACTGTCTGCCTCATAAACTAATCTGCACGTGATCCATATCCTGCCACTCCCTGCACATCCATGTGCCAATCCAAAACCATAAACCCCATTATCATATCTGCCTCCACCACCCCTGGCAGCACACTCGTAGCACCCACCCATATCTGTGTAAAAATAAACCTGCCCTGTACATTTAAACTTTGCCCCTCTCTCCGTAAAGCTCTGCCCTCTAGTCTTTGACGTTTCCACTCTGCGAGAAAGACCATCTGGGCATCTACACTATCTATGCCTCTCATAATTTAATCTCCACTGCCTGCACGTAATCCATATCCTATCAACCCTTCCATATCCATGTGCCGACATAAAAGCCTCTTAAATGCCACAAACGTATATGCCTTCAACACCACCCTGGGTGGCGTGTTCTAAACACTCACCACCCTTGGTGTAAATAAACACGTCCAGCTCATCACCATTAATTTTTGTTCCCCTCATGGGCGGAATTCCCGAGGGGGACACGTTTCCCCCCCCCCCCCATGTTTTGAGAGGTGGGGGACAATCCCGCCCATGTTTTGTATTCCGGATTTTGAGATTCGCCTGACTTGCAGGTAAGTCCCTCATTCATGGTCACTCACGTTATTTAGTATTTTCTACCCATCTCTCTTTCTCTCTCCCCCCTCCAAGGTTGGTTCTTCTATTTGCCTTTATTTGCTTCCGTTTTATTTGTTTGTGTTATTTAGCACATTGTAGCTTTTGAAAGATTCAAACGGGTATCAGACGCTTTCTAAGGGCTGAATCAGTCAGTTCGTGGGGCCTTTCATCGCCCGGTGCGACTTAAAATCAAACTGCTGCATCGAGGTGCTCGAGGCTCCCGATGTTGAAACCCCCGCCGGCCGATTTTAAGCCGTGCCGGATGATGAAAGGCCCCGCCAACCGGCCGATTCAAGCCCCATGATTCAATAGACAATAGGTGCAGGAGTAGGCCATTCGGCCCTTTGAGCCAGCACCGCCATTCAATGTGATCATGGCTGACAATTCGGGACGGGCGAAGCTGCTGTTGCTGGAGTTCGGAGTCGGTCACCGACCAGGTCAGCTCCCGATGTTACCGTCCACAGGGCCCACGGACGAAGCCTCGTGCCTGTGTGTGTGTGCGCGGCCACCAAGAAGCCGTGCCCCAAATTGTGTCCCCCCCATGTTTTGATAGCGATTTCCGCCCCTGGTTCATCTCACTTCAAAGCTATGCCCTCAAGTCCTTGACTTCCCTGGGAAAAGATTCTGACTGTAATATTGTGGCAAACAAATCTTTGTTCACTCTTGGTGGGTTGGGGCATCTCAGTCGCCATGGACAAGTTGGGCCGAAGGGCTCGTATCGATGCTCTATGTCATCCTGAAATTCCACTTGACTCACGGAAACAGGCCCTTCAGCCCAACTCATCCATGCTGACCAAGACGCCCAATCTGATGTTGTCCCATTTGCCCGTGTTTGCCTCATATGCCTCTGAACATTTCCAGAGATGCGGCCAGACCTACTGAGTTCTTTCAGCACTTTGTGTTCCAGTGTGTGCAGTTCCTTCTGTTTACTTTGCGATACAGCACGAAAACAGGCCTTTTGGCCCACGAGTCCGTGCCAACCAGCGATCCCCGCACACTAATGCCCCTGTCCCACTTAGGAAACCTGAACGGAAACCTCTGGAGACTTTGCGCCCTACCCAAGGTTTCCGTGCGGTTCCCGGAGGTTTTTGTCAGTCTCCCTACCCGCTTCCACCACCTGCAACCTCCAGCAACCACCTGCAACCTCCGGGAACCGCACGGAAACCTTGGGTGGGGCGCAAAGTCTCCAGAGGTTTCCGTTCAGGTTTCCTAAGTGGGACAGGGGCATTAACTATCCTACACCCACGAGGGACAATTTACAATTATTCCAAGGCAATTAGCCTACAAACCTGTACGTCTTTGGAGTGTGGGAGAAAACTGAATCATCTAGAGAAAATTCATGCAGATCACGGGGAGAACGTACAAACTCCATACAGACTGCACCCGTAGTTAGGAATTAATCCGGGTCTGTGGCGCTGTAAGGCACCAACTCTACCGCTGTCTGCAGGGAGGTAGCCGCTCACTGGTTTGCTTTCCGTCCAGGTGCTCGGGTCGGGCTCGATGGATCTCATCGCCACGCTTGCAATACTCAGTGTCCAGGGGCTGAGGTCCTGGGGCTGCATGGCGGGATGCCGGTGTTACAGTACAACGGTGGAATGTGGATCTCTGGGCTTGACCGCCGTCCCGAACAACATTCCCACCTTCACCCAGGTATGATCGCCAGTCGTGCCGTATGGCAGTGTCCAGTGAGAGTACTGGTGGTGGGGCCAGAGTTCTAGAGTCCTGGCCGCAGGGACGATCACCGCCCTAGTCCTGATGATATCTGGGGAGAGATATGTTTTTTTTTTGCCTTCCTTCACTGCGAGGAGCGGATGCGCTGTGAAGGATGTTTGTGTAAATTGTGTTGTGTCTTGGGTCTTTTTCGTTTTGTATGTATGACTGCAGAAACGACATTTCGTTTGGACCTCAACGGGGTCCAAACGACAAATAAATTGTATTGTATTGTATGTATGAGGTAGAATCGGCCTCCTCACCCGACCTAGGTGCCACAATTTCAGGGGGGACCTCTGGTGGGCTTTCAAGTGCGCTCTGGTAATTTTGGCCAGTGTCAAGGAGGTGCTGGACCACCAGTTGCTGGAGAATCGGTGGTGGACCTGTACTGGAACTTCATTTGGACAGGGACATGGACTGGAAAGGTTTAAAGTGATATGGGCCAAATGCGGGCAGGTGGGACTAGTGTCAATATGGGCCAAAGGGCCTGTTTCATTGATTGCTGCATGACTATGACTCCATTGTAGCAGTGCGCCAGAGCCTAACCTTGCTTCTGAGAAAGAGGTGGTGAGATGAGGTCCCACCAGCCCCCTAGGTCTGAGCACCTGCATCTAGTTTAGTTTAGTTTATTGTCACTTGTACCCAGGTACAGTGAAAAGCCTTTTTGTTGCGTGCTATCCAGTCAGCGGAAGGACAATACATGATTACAATCGAGCCGTTCACAGTGTGTAGATACAGGATAAAGGGAATAACATTTAGTACGAGATAAAGTCCAATTAAAGGTAGTCCGGGTCTCCAATGGGGTAGATGGTAGCTCAGGACCACTTTCTAGTTGGTGAGAGGATGATTCAGTTGCCTGATAACAACTGGGAAGAAACTGTCCCTGAATCTGTAGGTGTACATTTTCGCACATATGTGCCTCTTGCCTGATGGGAGAGGGGAGAAGAGACAGTGACCGGGATGAGACTGGTCCATGATTATGCTGCTGGCCTTGCCGAGGCAGCGTGAAGTGTAGATGGAGTCGATGGAAGGGAGGTTTGCGTGATGTTCTAGGCTGCGTCCACAATTTTCTGCAATTTATTAAAATAAATATTTCTGTGCTTGGATCCCTTCAGACGATATTCCTGCAAGACAATAATATCACCCGTATCAGTCGGAAGGATTTCTCCCATCTCTCCAACCTGCAGAACCTCTACATCCAGAACAACAGCCTGGAGACCATTGAGGCCGGGGCGCTGGCTCGGCAGCGCTCCCTGCTGGAGTTGGCTCTCAACGGCAACCACATCCAGCAGCTGCATCCCGACACCTTCCAGGGGCTCACACACCTGCGCATCCTCTACCTGGCTGCTAATCACATCTCCCACCTGGTGGGACACACCTTCCACGAGCTACAGGTGGACGGGGGGAGAATGGGGGGGGGGGGGGGGAGAGGGGGAGTGGGGGGGGAGTGGGGTGTGTGAGGAGGAGAGTGAGGGGGGAGAGAGGTGTGTGGGGGGGGGGGGGGGGGGGGGATGGGCGTGGGGGGAAGTGGTGGGTGGTGTGATGAGGAGAGAGTGGAGTGGGGGTCGGGGAGGGGGGAATGATGTGTGTGGGGGGGATTCTTCAATTTAAACCAGCATCTGCAATGGGGTGGGGGGGGGAGTGTGGGGGGGAATGTGGGGGGGGGATGTGGGTGTGGGGATGTGGGGGGGAGTGGGGGGGAGGAGGGGGGGGGGGAGTGGAGGTGGGGGGGAGTTCCTACACATGTTATGTCCAAGTGTCTTTTAAATGTTGTTATAGTACCTGCCTCAACTACCGCCTCTGGCAACTCGTTCCATCTACCCACCACCCTCTGTGTGGAAAAGTTCCCCTTCAGATTCCTATTAACTCTTTCTGCCCACACCTTAAACCAATGTGCAGTGTTTCTTGACTCCCCTAATCTGGGTGAAAGAATCTGTGCATTCACCCTATCCACTGTATTCCTGTCATGATCTTTTTCATCTCTATAATATCGCCCCTAGCCTGCCTGACCTCTCCCTATAGCTGAGGCTCTTGGGCCCACTGAGCTACAGGCACATACAGTAGATATGCAGGGAATGGAGGAATATAGGTTATGCGATGATGATAACAGATGGTTTTGGCATAATGTTTGGCATGCACATTGTGGTTCAATTATTATTTATTATCACATGTACCAAGGTGCAGTGAATGTCTTTTTCCGTAAACAGTTCAGTAAGATTATTGTCACATAATCGTACAATCCCCGGCTAAGTACAGGATGTGTAGAAGCCAGGATGGCACCCAAGCTAGGTGGCGGACTCTATGCATGCTGCAACACCAAGAAAATGGACCACATTACACCTGTCCTTAAATCTTTGCACTGGCTCCCTGGGTGTAAGAGGATAGATTTTAAAATTCTGTTACTGACCTACAAGGCACTGAATGGTCCAGGTCCAAAATACATCTCTGACCTACTTGTTGTACATGAGGCGCCTAAACTAGACTCCTCAGGTCTTCAGGACAGGTTTACTCTGTGTTCCCAGGGTCAGAACTAAAAACGCTGAAGCAGCATTCGGTTTTTATGCTCCACACCTGTGGAACAAGGTCCCTGAACACCTGAGGTGTGCACAGACTGTAAGCGCATTTAAATCAGGCCTAAAAACACTGTTGTTTACTATAGCCTGTCCATAACCCGACATGCAGGTAATCTTAACCGTCTAATTTTAACCCCTTTTATGTGCTCTTTAAAATCGTTTTATTGTTTCATTGACATTGTTTCATTATTCATACATTTATCATATTGCTTATTTTGCAATTTTTAATTATTAACTATTTTATTTTTTCTTTCCTGTAAAGCACCTTGAATTGCTGTTTGCAGGAATGGTGCTATACAAACAAACTTGCCTTGCCTTGGTCCCAGAAGCGGATCCACAATGACGCATTACATTCACTCCACTCCTTTAAACCTCTACTCCGACAACTGTACACTGTGGACGGCTCGATTGTAACCATGTTTAGTTTAGTTTAGAAATACAGCGCGGAAACAGGCCCTTCTGCCCACCGAGTCCGCACGGACCAGTACATAAACACCACCCTACGCACAGGAGAAAACCCACCCAGGTTACCTAGAAGCTCTGTCCAAACAGCACCCGTAGTCGGGATCGAACCTACGTCCCGGGAGATCTGCTGTATGATTTGACTGGGTTGTATGCAAAACAAAGCATTTCCCTGTAGTTAGGTACCTGTGACAATAAAGTGTAATTCATTCTAAGATAGACACAAAAAGCTGGAGTAACTCAGCGGGACAGGCAGCATGTCTGATGAGAAGGAATAGGTGACGTTTCGAGTCAATAGACAATAGGTACAGGAGTAGGCCATTTGGCCTATGTGATCATGGCTGATCATCCCAAATCAGTACGCCGTTCCTGCCTTCTCCCCATATCCCCTGACTACGCTATTTTTAAGAGCCCTAACTAGCTCTCTCTTGAAAGCATCCAGAGAACCGGCCTCCACTGCCCTCTGAGGCAGAGAATTCCGGAGTCTGGAATAAGAGTCGAGACCCTTATTCATACTGATAGTCAGGGGAAAGAGAAACGAGAGACATAGACGGTGATAGGGAGAGATATAGAACAAATGAATGAAAGATATGCAAAAAAGTAACGATAATAAGCTGTTTACTGGGTGAGAACGAGTTACTGACAATGAGACTCAACAAGACGACTTTGAAGCTCTGGTGAGAGAGGGATGGGGAGAGAGGGGATGCAGGGTTTACTTGAAGTTTGAGAAATCAAGATTCATACCACTGGGTTGTAAGCTGCCCAAGTGAAAAATGAGATGCTGTTGTTGTGTTTCAGAGACTGCAGGAGCTGCATCTGCAGGAGAACAGCCTGCAGTCGCTGGACGAGGAGGCGTTTGTGGGGCTCTCTTCGCTGGCCTTGCTGGACCTGAGCAACAACTGGCTCCGCACGCTTCACCAGGCCTCGCTGCAACCCCTCACCAGCCTGCAGGAGCTGCGGCTCATTGGTGAGGACAAGGCCACGCACGGGGAGGGGAGGGAATGGGCGGCACGGTGGCGCAAGCGGGTAGAGCCGCCCTCTCACGGCGCCAGAGTCCCGGGTTCGACCCCGTCCCCGGCTGCTGTCTGTGTGGAGTGTGGAATGTTTCCAGCAGAGACACAAAATGCTGGAGTAACTCAGCGGGACAGGGCAGCATCTCTGGAGAAAAGGAATGGGTGACTTTTCGGGTCGAGACCCTTCTTCAGAGTCAGAGTCAGAGGAAAGGGAAACAAGAGTCGGTGATATAGGGAGATATAAAGAATAAATGAATGAAAGATATGCAAAGAAGTAACGAAGATAAAGGTAACAGGCCGTTGTTAGCTGTTTGTTAGGTGAACACAAGTTGTGGACAATGGAAATCAACAACACAACCAGGAAGCTGGTACAACGTGTGGGGGAGAAATGGAGAGAGAGGGAAAGCAAGTGTTACTTAAAATTTGATAAAATATTCATAGTAACATAGAAACATAGAAAATAGGTGCAGGAGTAGGACATTCGGCCCTTCGAGCCTGCACCGCCATTCAATATGATCATGGCTGATCATCCAACTCAGTATCCCGTACCTGCCTTCTCTCCATACCCTCTGATCCCCTTAGCCACAAGGGCCACATCTAACTCCCTCTTAAATATAGCCAATGAACTGCTCAACTACTTTCTTTGGCAAAGAATTCCAGAGATTCACCACTCTCTATGTGATTTTTTTTTTCTCATCTCGGTCCTAAGAGACTTCCCCCATATCCTTAAACTGTGACCCCTTGTTCTGGACTTCCCCAACATCGGGAACAATCTTCCTGCATCTAGCCTGTCCAACCCCTTAAGAATTTTGTAATTTTCTATAAGATCCCCTCTCAATCTTCTAAATTCTAGCGAGTACAAGCCGAGTCTATCCAGTCTTTCTTCGTATGAAAGTCCTGACATCCCAGGAATCAGTCTGGTGAACCTTCTCTGCACTCCCTCTATGGCAAGAATGACTTTCCTCGGATTAGGAGACCCAAACTGTATGCAATACTCCAGGTGTGGTCTCACCAAGACCCTGTACAACTGCAGTACAACCTCCCTGCTCCCTGCTCCTATGCTCCTGCTGATAGAAGTATATAAAATGATAAGAGGTATACACTGGGTAGACAGTCAGGAGTTAGAGCGGCACAGTGGAGCAGCTGGTAGAGCCGCTGACTCACAGCGCCATAGAACCAATTTCACCCTGACCTTAGGTGCTGTCTGTGTGGAGTTTGCACGTTCTACCTGTGACTGTGTGGTTCCCCTCCGGGTGCTCCGGTTTCCTCCCACATCCCAAAGACGTGCAGGTTTGCAGGTTAATTGGCCCTCTGTAAATTGCCCCCTAGTGTGTCGGGAGTGGATGAGAAAGTGGGATAACATAGAACTAGTGCGAACGGGTGATCGAAGGTCAACGTGGGCCGAAGGGCCTGTTTCCGTGCTGTATCTCTGAACTAAACTAAGTGTCCCCGGTGACCACGTGAGCAGGTGTGATGGGAAACTGATGTAGGGATGGAATTGGGAGAGCAAGGCCGGTAGGATGGTAGGTAGAAGCAGACAAGAAAATCATATTTGTGTGGGCTGGATACCCTGCAGGCGGGAAGAGAAAATGACCGGTCCTCGATTATGTTGGCAACGTGAACTGTAGAGTGGTGGAGTCAATGGTGGGGAGTCTGGGCTGTGTGATGGACTGGGCTACATCCACAACTCTCTGCAATTTATTGTGGTCTTGGGCAGAGCTGTTCCCAGACCCAAGCTGTCATGCAACCTGGATGAATGATTTTATAATAATAATAATTATTATAATAATCTTTATTGTCATTGTACAAGACAACAACATTTTGTTGGAGCAGTCCTCCAGCTGCACAGGAATATGAGGATAAAATACGTTTAAAAAAGAACTATTAAAAAAATTAGACTATAAACATATAGGAGTATGGGCGGGTGTGTGAGAGACGGGGGGGAATCAGTGTGGGAGGGGGATAGAGTTCAGTAGTGTCACAGCTCTATGGTAGAAGCTGTTTTTTAGTCTTGTCGTGCGGGTGTTCAGTGTCCTGTATCGTCTTCCTGAGGGCAGGGGGGTGAGGGGCAGTGTCCAGGGTGTGTGCTGTCTCTAATGGTACCCTTGACCCTCCGGATGCAGCGGGTCCGGTAGATGTCCTCCAGTCTGGGGAGCTGGGTGCCAGTCATCCTCTCAGCAGTCTTAATGACGCGTTGGAGAGCTTTCCTGTTCTCTGCGGTGCAGCCAGAGTACCATACTGTGATGTAGTATGTGAGAACTGACTCGATGGCTGACCTGTAGAAGCTCACCAGCAGCTGTTGTGGGAGACGTGCCCTCTTCAAGCACCTCAGGAAGTGAAGCCTTTAAAGTCCTTTCTTGGCCGTCGCCGTGATGTTGACGGTCCAGGTCAGGTCGTGGCTGATGTTCAGATTCAGATTCAGATTCAATTTTAATTGTCATTGTCAGTGTACAGTACAGAGACAACAAAATGCATTTAGCATCTCCCTGGAAGAGCGACATAGCAAACGATTTGAATAAATAATAATAAGTGTCCGGGGGGGGTGGTGATTGACAGTCACCGAGGTACGTTGTTGACCCCGAGGTACCTGATGTTCTGCACAGCCTCCACTGTCTCGCCGTTAATGGTGATGGGCAGATGGACGAAGGTCTTCGGTCTCCTCCTGAAGTCCAGGATCATCTCCTTTGTTTTTTGCTGCGTTGAGGATCAGGTTGTTCTCACGGCTCCAGCTCGCCAGGTTCTCTACCTCTGTCCTGTAGGCGGCCTCGTTGTTACACGTAATCCTGCCTACCACGATGGTGTCATCTGCAAACTTTAATATGGTGTTGGCCTCGTGGGTGGGTTTGCGGTCGAGAGTGTAGAAAGATAAGAGGAAGGGGCTCAACACACAGCCCTGTGGTGCACCGATGTTCAGGGTGATGCTGGAGGAGACCTGCCTCCCCATGCGCACAGTCTGTGGTCGGCCGGTGAGAAAGTCCAGGACCCAGCTGCTCAGGTGTGTGTTGAGGCCCAGGTGGTCCAGCTTGGTGACTAGTTTATGGGGGGGGATGGTGTTAAAGGTGGAGCTATAATCTATGAATAGCATCCGCACATAACTGTCCCGCTGGTCAAGGTGTGTCAGGGTGAAGTGGAGGGCCAGTGACATTGCGTCCTCCGTCGACCTGTTTGCCCTATAGGCAAATTGGTGGTGGTCTAAGGAGGGGGGGATGCTGTTCTTCAAGTGTCCCAGTACCAGACGTTCGAAGCACTTCATCACCACCGGTGTCAGCGCCACTGGCCGATAATCGTTGAGGGACCTGATGGCGGATCTGTAGAAGAAAGTCTCTACATGTCTGGGAGAAATCGAGGAAGATGTTGAATGACTGAAGTTCCTTGACGTAAATATTACTAATATTAGTCACGGTGGCACAGCGGCAGAGTTGCTGCCTTACGGCGAGCGCAGAGCCGGAGACCTGGGTTCCATCCTGACTACGGGTGCTGTCTGTACGGAGTTTGTACGTTCTCCACGTGACCTGCGTGGATTTTCTCCAAGATCTTCGGTTTCCTCCCACACTCCAAACTCGTGCAGGCATGTAGGCTAATTGGCTTGGTAAATGTAAAAATAATTGTCCCTAGTGGGTGTAGGATGGTGTTAATGTGCAGGGATCGCTGGTAAGCGAGGATCCGGAGGGCTGAAGGGCCTGTGTCTGTGCTGTATCTCTTAAGTAAACTTAACTAAACTAAACTATTGTAGACAAAACTGCTGGAGAAATTCAGCGGGTGCGGCAGCATCTATGGAGCGAAGGCAATAGGTGACGTTTCAGGTCGAGACCCTTCTTCAGACTAAACTATTGATCTGTCGTGGACCAACCACGTGGATCTGACAGCCAAGAAGCCGACGCCGATGCCTCTACTTCCTGAGGAGACCATGGACTCATACAAACTTCTACAAGTGCATCATAGAAAGCGTACTGAAGATAGACACAAAATGCTGGAGTAGCTCAGTGGGACAGGCGGCAGCATCTCTGGAAAGAAGGAATGGGTGATGTTTCGGGTCGAAAGCCCTTCTTCAGACTGAAAGTCACGGGAAAGGGAAACGAGAGAGAAAGCGTACTGTCGGGTTGCATCACAGCCTGGTTTGGGAACAGCTCTGCCCAAGACCGCAAAGAAAATGGAGAGAGTGTGTAGGAAGGAACTGCAGATGCCGGTTTAAACCAAAGATAGACATAAAAAGCTGGAGTAACTCAGCAGGACAGGCAGCATCTGTGGAGATAAGGAATGGGTGACGTTTCGTGTTGAGATCCTTCTTCCTTTTGCAAGGGTCGGCCAGTCGATCACACAGACCACACATTGACTCCACCATTGACTCCATCCACACTTCACGCTGCCTCGGCAGAATAGCCAACACAATCCAAGACTTAGACACAAAATGCTGGAGTAACTCAGCGACACTGGCAGCATCTCTGGAGAGAAGGAATGGGCGACATTTCGGGTCGAGACCCATAAGTCTGAAGAAGGGTCTCGACCCAAAACGTCGCCCATTCCTTCTCTCCAGAGATGCTGCCTCACCTGCTGACTTACTCCAGCATTTTGCGTCTACCTTCGATTTAAACCAGCATCTAAATATTATCTAAATGGTGGCCGATTGGGAAAGGGGGAGATGCAGCGAGACCTGGGTGTCATGGTACACCAGTCATTGAAGGTAGGCATGCAGGTGCAGCAGGCAGTAAAGAAAGCGAATGGTATGTTAGCTTTCATTGCAAAAGGAATCGAGTATAGGAGCAGGGAGGTTCTACTGCAGTTGTACAGGGTCTTGGTGAGTATTGCGTACAGTTTTGGTCTCCTAATCTGAGGAAAGACATTCTTGCCATAGAGGGAGTGCAGAGACGGTTCACCAGACTGATTCCTGGGATGTCAGGACTGTCTTATGAAGAAAGACTGGATAGACTTGGTTTATACTCTCTAGAATTTAGGAGATTGAGAGGGGATCTTATAGAAACTTACAAAATTCTTAAGGGATTGGACAGGCTAGATGCAGGAAGATGTTAGCGAAGTCCAGGAAGTCCACAAAGGGGTCACAGTTTAAGGATAAGGGGGAAATCCTTTAAAACCGAGATGAGAAGAACTTTTTTTTCACACAGAGAGTGGTGAATCTCTGGAACTCTCTGCCACAGAGGGTAGTTGAGGCCAGTTCATTGGCTATATTTAAGAGGGAGTTAGATGTGGCCCTTGTGGCTAAGGGGATCAGGGGGTATGGAGAGAAGGCAGGTACGGGATACTGAGTTGGATGATCAGCCATGATCATATTGAATGGCGGTGCAGGCTCGAAGGGCCGAATGGCCTATTCCTGCACCTAATTTCTATGTTTCTATGTTTCTATCTGCAGTTCTTTCTTACACAATCAAAGACTTGTCCCACCCTGGTCATTCCTTCTTCTCCCTGCTCCCATCCAGCAAAAGGTACAGAAGCTTGAAAGAGCGCACCACCAGACTCAGGAACAGCTTCTTCCCCTCTGTTATCAGGCTTCTGAACGGCCCTTCCATAAGCTAGGGCACTGTCCAATTCACCTCTAACCCATTGCGGACATTGGACTTTGTCTGTGGAACTGATGCGCTACAATGCTGAGAACTATATTCTGCACTCTGTATCTTCCCCTTTGCTCTACCTGTTGCCCTTGAGTTTAACTTGATTGTATCTATGTATGGTATACCAGATCTTAGTTTTAGTGTAGCGTTATAGCACGGAAACAGGTCCATTGGCCCACCGAGTCCATGCCGACCATCGATCACCCATTCACAATGTTATGCTACTTTCTCACCCGCTCCCCACATATTAGGGGTAATTTACAGAGGGCCAATGAGCCCACAAATCTGCACATCTTTGGGATGTGGGAGGAAACCGGAGCACCCAGAGGAAACCCACGCGGTCAGAGGGAGAAATGTGGAAATTCTACACACACAGGCAACAGCCGATGTCGGGATGGTAGCCGATTCTCTGGCGCTGTGAGGTGGCCAGCTCTACCAGCTGTGCAGATCTGTGGATAGCCTGCAAAACAAACCTGTTCACTGTACCTTGGTGCAGCTGACAGCAACAGAGTTAAAAAGAACACAAAGTACTGGAGGAACTCAGCGAGTCAGGCAGCATCTGTGGAGAACGTGGATAGGTGACGTTTAGTGTTAGGAACCTTGTAATTATCATCTGTAGCTCTATGTTTCTAAATGTGACACCTGTCTAACCCTGTCTATCGCTCTCCCCTCTGCAGGGAATCGGTGGCGGTGTGACTGCGGGCTCCACTGGCTGCGGTCCTGGATGGTGAAGGAGGGCCGCCGGCTGCTGCTGGGCAGGGCTATACCGTGCTCCGAGCCGCCCCGTCTGTCTGGCCAGAGCCTGCCGGAGGTCCCGGCCTCCAGCCTGATCTGCATCCCTCCGGCGGTGAGCCTGGACCGTATGGGGGCCTCGGCACGGGCGGGGGAGGCGGTACGAGTGGCCTGCAGGGCCTCGGGGTACCCCGTGCCGGCGGTGAGCTGGAGGAGGCTGGGCCAGGCCTGGGAGCCGGGCCTGGTGGAACTTGAGGGGACGGGCCCACTGCTGCTGCCCCTGACGCTGCCCAACGTGTCGGCAGCCCAGGCCGGGGCCTACGTGTGTGAGGCTCGCAACGCTGGGGGCAGGGCCGCCGCCACCTTCACTCTGCTGCTCAACACCTCGGGCCTGCTGCCGCGCCCAGGCCGGGAGCCGCTGTACGAGGGGGCCGAGTTCGGGGGGCTGGGCCCGGCGGCACAGATGGGCGTGGCGGCCGGCATCGCCCTGCTAGGCCTGGCCGCTCTGCTGCTGCTGCTGGCTGTCATACGGCGTCGCGGGGGCCCCTGGGGCAATGCCCTGGGCCACGAGGAGGCCCCGGCCTGTGGACTCTACCTCAACGACTACTCGGACGGGCCCAGCACCTTCGCCCAGCTGGAGGAGTACCGGGACAGCGATGGCCGAGAGATGTTCGTCATCGACCGAAGCAGGAGGGACTTCCACACATACAAGGACACGGCCCAGGGAGGCAGGCTGCTGGGGATGGGCGACCCGCAGGATCAGGACATGCAGACTGCCCAGGCCCAGGCCCAGGCTCAAGCCCGGGCCCAAACACAGGCCCAGGCTCTGGCTCAAGACCAAATCCAATCCCCATCTCAGGCCAAAGTCCAGGCCCAAACCCATGCCCAGGCCCCTCAGGCAAATGTCCAGGCCCAAAACAGTCCTCAAGCCCAGGCCCAAATCCCAGCCCAGGCCCTGTGGCCGGAACAGGCCAGCATATTCGAGAACCCGTCCACGATGTTTAAGGAGGAGATCGAGTATGAAATCCACTGCTGAGCGGCGGCCTCGGGAATAGATTTTCCTTTGCCTCCACCGGGAATCGATCCACCACCCGTGGTGAGTCTCCCTCCCAGTGCCGTGCCGAGGCCCCCTCTCGCCCCCTGTTGGACGGTGTGAGGAGCAGGGCAGCCCGCCCAACATCGACGCCTTTCACCGGCAACGTGCCCAAGGCCTGGTCGCGGCCCGTGGGATCCTGCTGATCCACGGCTATACAGTGACCTGCACCTCCTTCAAGGGCTGGGAGTGAAGGAGGGGGGCAAAATATTCACTCGTTTCCCAATACTGCCTTTCCAACAGCCGGGCACGAACTGGGGTTTAATCTGGATAAATGCCATGTAAAACAAACCAGGGCAGCACGTCCACAGTCCATGGTGAAGTGTTGTAGAACAGAGAGACCTGGCGGATGTTGGAACATGGTTCCATGAAAGCAGTGACACAGGTGTACAGGGTGGTCAAGAAGGGTCTCAACCCGAAACGTCACCTATTCCTTTTCTCCAGAGATGCTGTCTGACCCAGCTGAGTTACTCCAGCTTTTTGTACCTATCTGTGGTGAGCAGGCGTTTGTTATCGATACTGAGCTCAGGAGTTGGGATGTCACGTTTACTGCTGGACAAGACATTGAAAATGCCTTGTTTAAGAAGGAACTGCAGATGCTGGAGAATCGAAGGTACACAAAAAAGCTGGAGAAACTCAGCGGGTGCAGCAGCATCTATGGAGCGAAGGAAATAGGCAACGTTTCGGCCCGAAACGTTGCCTATTTCCTTCGCTCCATAGATGCTGCTGCACCCGCTGAGTTTCTCCAGCTTTTTTGTGTACCATTGAAAATGCCTTTTCTGCAGAACTGTGCACAGTTTTGGTCCACCTTTCTATAGGAAGGATGTCGTTAAACTGGAAAGGGCGAGAAATATTGATTTACAAGGATGTTTCGAGGCCTGGAGAGTTATATGGATGTTAAAAGGATTAAGGGGGGTCATATTGAAACCTACCGGATAATGAAAGGCCCAAGACTGAGTGTATGTGGATAAGATGTTTCCATTGATGGGAGAAATCCATCCAGAATCCGAGGGCACAGCCTCCGAATTAAAGGACGTACCCTTGGAATGGAGATAAGGAGAAATTTCTTTAGCCAGAGGGTGGTGAATTTGTGGAATTCATTGCCACAGACCATGAATGTGGAATTCATTGCCACGGGGAAGCCAACTCATTAGGTGTAGTGACTAAAGCAGTAGGTTCTTGATTAGTAAGGGCGACAAAGCTAATGGAGAGAATGCAGGAGGATGGGGTTGAGAGGGAAAGATCGATCAGCCATGAGCGAATGGTGGAGTAGACTTGATGGGCCGAATGGCCTAATTCTGTTCCTACGTCTTATGGTTTTATGGAGAGGCTGAGTCTTTATTCCCAGGAGTGTAGGAGGCTGAGGGGTGACTTTATAGTTTATTAAATCATGAGGAGCACAGATAAAGTGAGCAGCCACAGTTTTATCCCCAGGGTAAGGGAGTCTAAAACCAGAGGGCATACGGTGCATTCAGAAAGTATTCAGACCCCTTCACTTTTTCCACATGGTGTTACGTCACAGCCTTATTCTAAAATGGATTAAATTCCTTTTTTTGTTTAATCATCAATCTACACACAATTCCCCATAATAAAAAAGCAAAAACAGGTTTAGTAATTTTTGCAAAGTAATTAAAAATAAATAGATGAAATATCACATTTACATAAGTATTCAGACCCTTCTTTGTTGAGGCACCTTTGGCAGCGATTACAGCCTCAAGTCTTCTTGGGTATGACGCTACAAGCTTGGCACACCTGTATTTGGGTAATTTCTCCCATTCTTCTCTGTAGTTCCTCTCAAACTCTCTCAGGTTGGATGGGGAGCGTTGATGCACAGCTATTTTCAGGTCCCTCCAGAGATGTTCGATCGGGTTCAAGTCCAGGCTCTGGCCGGGCCACTCAAGGACATTCACAGACTTGTCACAAAGCCACTCCTGCGTTGTCTTGGCTGTGTGCTTAGGGTCGTTGTCCTGTTGGAAGGTGAACCTCCGCCCCAGTCTGAGGTCCAGAACGCTCTGGAGCAGGTTTTCATCAAGGATCTCTCTGTACTTTGCTCCGTTCATCTTTCCCTCGATCCTGACTAGTCGCACAGTTCCTGCCAGTGAAAAACATCCCCACAGCATGATGCTGCCACCACCATGCTTCACCGTAGGTATGGTATTGACCAGGTGATGAGCGGTGTCTGGTTTCCTCCAGACGTGACGTTTGGCATTCAGGCCAAACAGTTCAATCTTGGTTTCATCAGACCAGAGAATCTTGTTTAGGTGCCTTTTGGCAAACTCCAAGCGGGCTGTCATGTGCCTTTTACTGAGGAGTGGCTTCTGTCTGGCCACTCTACCATAAAGGCCTGATTGGTGGAGTGCTACAGATATTGTTGTCCTTCCGGAAGGTTCTCCCATCTCCACAGAGAAACTCTGGAGCTCTGTCACAGTGACTATTGGGTTCTTGGTCACCTCCCCGACCAAGGCCCTTCTCCCCCAATTGCTCAGTTTGGCCGGGTGGCCACCCAGCTCTATGAAGAGTCCTGGTGGTTCCAAAGTTCTTCCATTTAAGAATGACAGAGGCCACTATGCTCTTCGAGACCTGCAATGCTGCATAAGTTGTTTTATACCCTTCCCCAGATCTATGTCTCAACACAATCCTGTCCCGGAGGTCTACGGACAATTCCTTGGTCTTCATGGCTTGGTTTTTGCTCTGACATGCACTGTCAACTGTGGAACCTTATATAGACAGGTGTGTGTGCCTTTCCAAATCATGTACAATCAATTTAATTTACCACTGGTGGACTCCAATCAGGTTGTAGAAACATCTCAAGGATAATCAAAGGAAACAGGATGAACCTAAGCTCAATTTTGAGTGTCTGAATACATATGTAAATGTGATATTTCAGTTATTTCTTCTTAATTACTTTGCAAGCATTTCTAAACCCCTATTTTCACTTTTTTATTATGGGGTATTGTGTGTAGATTGATGATAAAAAAAATGAATGTAATCCATTTTAAAATAAGGCTGTAACATAACAAATGGTGGAAAAAGTGAAGAGGTCTGAATACATTTTGAAGGCAGTGCAGGCAAGGTGAAGGGTGGAAGAGAGGAGGGGCAGGACAAAGTGGGGCAGGTAACAGATGAATACAGATAATGGGTGTTGTCACAGGCGAATGGAGACTGGGGTAAAACCTTTTATACCTGATCCAAGGTTGACAGACACACAACAAACTGCAGATGCTGGAATCTTGAGCAAAACACCAAGTGCTGGAAGAACTCAGCGGGTCAGCCAGCATCTGAGGAGGGAATGGACAAGCGATTGATTGTGGTATTGGTAGGTTCTGAAGAACGGTTCCGACCTGAAAGTCCATTCCCTCCAGGTTTCCCGGTGTGTATCAGGTGAATGTCTGTAGGCAGGAGTTTAGTTTAGTTTAAACATACAGACCGTAAACAGGCCCTTCGGCCGCGCCGACCAGCGATCCCCGCGCATTAACACCATCCCGCAGAATTTATATTTATACCAAGCCAATTAACCTACAAACCTGTAAGTCTTTGGAGTGTGGGAGGAAACTGAAGATCTCTTGAGAAAACCCACGCAGGTCACAAGGAGAACCTACAAACTCCATGCAGACAGCACCCGTGGTCGGGATGGAACCCGGGTCTCCGGCGTTGTAAGTGCAGGAAGGCAGCAACTCTACCGCTGCGCCACCGTGCCTACCGGTTGCGGTCTGAGTTTGCATTAGAAGAGGTGACGAGGGTTAGATGCACGGAAGCACCACCCACGGCCCCACCATCATCTCCCTGATCTCCATCTTTCCTGGTCCACACAGCTCCCACTGATACATCAGCCCTGCTCCCTCTCTTGATAGTCAAACATCATAATTGGAACAATCTCACTCTCTGCATCCAAATCTCTGTGTGGAGGCCTCATGAAGATACCTTGGACTTATTTGAATGCACGGCATTGGACTTCAGTTGTGAATAAAACAGTGAGTTTCTTATACCTTGCAATCTATTTATTTCACCATTGGTGTCTGAAAATGAGTAAACCAGCATCTGCAGTTCCTTGTTTCCATATAGTTCCATGTTCTAATTCGTCGGGTACCTGCAAAGTCAAGGGGTTGCAAGCAATCCTTCGACCCCTCTGTCGATGCATTTGAAATCCCCCCATCCCCACTGAGGCTGATGCACCAGAACGCCGTCTCTTCTCTGGGAAAAGTTCTCATCTCCTGTGGCAAACTCAGGAGGGCCTTGCCTATTGAGAGGGTGGTCGTTAGGTGGAATCCATCGCCCCTCAGGGACAACGAGTATTTGGTGCAATTGGGGAAGGTTGACGAACAAGATGCAGCATGGCAGGCTGGTCACGGAAACAGGCCCTTCGGCCCAACTTGTCTGTGCTGCCAGGATGCCGCATCTATACTAGTCCCACCCACCTGCGTTTGACCCATAATCCTCTAAACCTCTCCTATCCATGAACCTTTTCTAAATGTATTTTAATGACCAGTTCTCTTGGTCTGTTAGGTTAGATTGCATGAGGATCCAGGATCAGCCAGCCAATTGGATACAAAATTGTTTTGAAGCTAGGAGATTTGATCTTCTAGATCCCTCTGTACATCAATGCTGTTAAGAATCTTGCCATTATCAAAATTGCCTTGAGGGTAGAGGGCGGTGGGAGAGAGTGGACTTTCAGACTGGAGGTCTGTAATAAGTTGTGTACCACAGGTGATCGTTGTTGGGCCCTCTTTTTTTTTCTTATTTTTATAAATTACTAGACTAAGTGGGACCCGTTGGGTCCCAGCTTCACACGGGAGGGCTGGTCCCCCAACGCAATATTCCACCTCTGCACCACTTACAATATTGCTGACCAGTGGGGGGGGGCTTTCTGGAGCGCTAGTATGAACCATTGTAGAACCAATAGACATTTTTTTGCAGGCATTTTAGGACCAATAGACTTTTTTTGCAAGCTTTAGAACCAATAGAGCATTTTTAGCAAGCTTTAGAACCAATAGACATTTTTTTTGCAAGCTTTAGAACCAATAGACATTTTTTTTGCAAGCTTTAGAACAAATAGACATTTTTTGCAAGCTTTAGAACCAATAGAGACACTTTTTGCAAGCTTTAGAACCAATAGACATTTTATGCAAGCTTTAGAACCAATAGACATTTTTTTGCAAGCTTTAGAACTAATAGACATTTTTTTAGAACCAATGCAAGCTTTAGAACCAATAGACATTTTTTTGCAAGCTTTAGAACCAATAGACACCTTTTGCAAGCATTTTAGAACCACTAAGGACACTTACATTTGAGTAGACGTGTTCAGTGTTATTCACAGCTCAGAGAAACATGACCCTCTGCCTTCCTCCATCTTGAAGAGACTGAATGAGGCACACCACTTCCTGGTTTTATAGTCCCTCCCCCCAGCCGCCAGCAGGGGCAGCAGAGAGAATGGGGAATTTTGTAAAAACATTAATATCTCTCTTATTTTTCATCGACGGGAAAAATCCTATGCACACATGCGGCGGAGGGGGGCTCGGAGTGAGGTGGCCAAAAATGACGGCCATAGGTGGCGGCGTTCTCTCGGAAATCGCAGCACAGATCGCCAAAACCGGTCAAGAACAGAGATTTAGTAATATAGATTTAGATTATATGTGCCAAATGTGGGCAGGTGGGACTAGTGTAGATGGGATGTTGGTCGACATCAGCAAGTCGGGCTGATGGACCCGTTTCCATGCTGTAAGACTCGAGATGTGAAGGTAAGTGGCATAATTAGGAAGTTCTGCAGATGATAGTCTGAAGAAGGGTCTCAACCAGAATCGTCACCCATTCCTTCTCTCCAGAGATGCTGCCCTGCCCCGCTGAGTTACTCCAGCTTTTTGTGTGTATCTTTGGTTTAAACCAGCATCTGCAGTTCGTTCCTTCACACTCTAACACTATATTGGAGAGTGACGAAGGTTATCTAAGTGGGATCTTGATCAACTGTGATGGTGGGCGAGGAATGGCAGATGCAGTTTATTTTTTTTTAGTTTAGTTTAGAGATACAGCATCGGCCAGGAACAGGGCTGCCAATTCTCATGCCTTATAACATATAACATATAACAATTTACAGCACGGAAACAGGCCATCTCGACCCTTCTAGTCCGTGCCGAACACATATTCTCCCCTAGTCCCATCTACCTCCACTCAGACCATAACCCTCCATTCCCTTCCCGTCCATATAACTATCCAATTTATTTTTAAATGATAAAAACGAACCTGCCTCCACCACCTTCACTGGAAGCTCATTCCATACAGCCACCACTCTCTGAGTAAAGAAGTTCCCCCTCATGTTACCCCTAAACTTCTGTCCCTTAATTCTCAATTCATGTCCCCTTGTTTGAATCTTCCCTACTCTCAGTGGGAAAAGCTTTTCCACGTCAACTCTGTCTATCCCTCTCATCATTTTAAAGACCTCTATCAAGTCCCCCCTTAACCTTCTGCGCTCCAGAGAATAAAGACCTAACTTGTTCAACCTTTCTCTGTAACTTAGTTGCTGAAACCCAGGCAACATTCTAGTAAATCTCCTCTGTACTCTCTCTATTTTGTTGACATCCTTCCTATAATTAGGCGACCAAAATTGTACACCATACTCCAGATTTGGCCTCACCAATGCCTTGTACAATTTTAACATTACATCCCAACTTGAGCGTGACACTCACGCATTTCAGCCAATTCTCACGCCCTCACGCTGAAGACAGAATTCTCACGCTGACAGGCTGTCTTCAGTCCCTGCACAGTTTGTCTCAAGTTTGCGCCGCATGACAGCGATCTCCACGGATTGAGGAAGTGCGTCGGTCCCGGGCAGCGGGTGCCAGCGCTTTTGTGCACTGTCTGCGAGCGCTGCACTTCCGGCTGCTGCGGCAACCTCGCTCCCTCCCCCCCCTCCTGCCCTTCAACTCACATGGCAGCGCCAGCGCCGCCAATCCACGCTACACCGTGCCCGCCAGACTCCCCATTGGGTGGCTGGGGAAAGAGAGGGAGGAGAGAAGGAGAGAGAGAGAGAGAGAGAGAGAGAGAGGGGGAGGGATGGAGGCAAAGAGAGACAGGGAAGGGAATGTAGAAAGGGGATGAAGGAAGGGAAGGAGAAAGGGGAGAAAGAGGAAGCGTGAGGAAAAAGAGGGAGAGGGAGGAAAGAGGGAGGGGAGGAAAGAGAGGGAGGGAGGGGGAGGATGGAGGTGGGGAAGGAAAGGTGTGTGTATCCCTGTGTGTGTGTGTCACCCTGTGTGTGTGTGCATGTGTGTGTGTCTCTCCCTGTGTGTGTGTGTGTCTCCCTGTGTGTGTATCCCTGTGTGTCCCTGTGTGTGTGTGTGTCTTCCTTTGTGTATGTGTCTCCCTGTGTGTGTGTGCATGGCTGTGTGTCTGTCTATGTGTGTGTGTGTGTCTCCCTGTGTGTGTGTGTCTCCCTGTGTGTGTGTCTCCCTGTGTGTGTGTGTGTCTGTCTCCCTGTGTGTGTGTGTCTGTCTCCCTGTGTGTGTCTGTCTCCCTGTGTGTATGTGTGTGTATCCCAGTGTGTGTGTGTGTCTGCCTGTGTGTGTGTGTGTGTGTGTGTCTGTGTGTGTGTGTGTGTGTGTCTGTGTGTGTGTGTGTGTGTCTGTGTGTGTGTGTGTGTGTGTGTGTCTGTCTGTCTGTCTGTCTCCCTGTGTGTGTGTGTGTCCCTGTGTGTGTGTGTATCCCTGTGTGTGTGTGTGTGTGTGTGTCTCCCTGTGTGTGTGTGTGTGTGTGTGTGTGTGTGTCCCTGTGTGTGTGTGTGTGTGTGTCTGTCTCCCTGTGTGTGTGTGTGTCTGTCTCCCTGTGTGTGTGTGCGGCTTCCTTTGTGTACGTGTCTTCCTGTGCGTCTGTTGTCACATCCTGGCCTTAGACAGGGCTGCCAACTCTCACGTTTTGAGCATGAGAGTCACGCGTTTCAGCCAATTCTCACGCTGATGACAGAATTCTCACGCTGTCTTCAGTCCCTGCACAGTTTGTCTTTTTGCGCCCTATCACAACGATCTGTGCAGTCTGTAGAAGCGCATCAGTTGGCGGCTGTGAGTGACGTCGCGTTTCTTCTCTTCTCTTCTTTCTTGGTTGGATGTGCAGCCGCCGACAACATGAAGCAGCCGGAGATAAAACTAACCAGTTGAATCGGTTGTAAAACATGGGGAGGACCACAATGAGGCCAAACATCTAGGACAGGGTTCGGCAACCTACGGCACACGGGCCGTAACCCAAAAGACCTGAACACCCTCCTCCCATCCACCCCCCCAGGTCGCAACGCTCCCTCGCAATTTCTCACTCTCAACTCTCACCCAGTGTTGGCAGCCCTGATACTGACCTTGGGTGCCGTCTGTACGAAGTTTGTACGTTCTCCCTGTGACCATATGTGTTTTCTCCAGGTGCTCCAGTTTCCACCCACTCCAAAGACGTGCAGGTTTGTAGGTTAATTGGCTTCTGTAAATTGTCTGTAGAGAGTAGGATAGTGACAATAGGTGCAGGAGTAGGCCATTTGGCCCTTCGAGCCAGCACCGCCATTCAATGTGATCATGGTTGATCATCCACAATCAGTACCCCGATCCTGCCTTCTCTCCATATCGTTATCTGTAAGAGCTCTATCTAACTCCCTTTGGAAAGTATCGACAGAACCAGCCTCACAACCCTCTGTTTTTCCCTCTCTGTTTTTCTCATCTCTGTTCTAAATGGCTTACCCCTTATTCTTAAACTATGGCCCCTGGTTCTGGACTCCCCCAAGTGCTAGTGTACGGGGTGATCACTGGTCGGCGCGGACTCGCTGGGCCAAAGGGCTTGTTTCTACGCTGTACTGTATGGGCTGAGCAACTAACGGTCCAGCAGGTGGCAGAGGCCAGAACTCTGAACAAACTGGGTTCAATAATGACCAACCCCACTCACCCACTCCACGCTCTGAAGGTGATCAGGAGCAGCATCTTCAGTCAGAGACTGATTGCACCAATGTGCAAATCTGAGAGATATAGGAAGTCTTGTATACCAGCTGCTATAAGGTTTTATAATGCACAAAAATAATTTTGCATATTTTAGTATTCATTCATTGTATTTTAACTTATTAAGTATGGAAGCCATCTGAGCAAATGTGTAGTGTTATGTAGCAATGTTACAAAATTTTGAGATTTAAAAAATCAAGTCTGCAATTTATCCCATCAGATAAAGCATAACAATAAGTTTAATTTGACACCAAATTCACTTTCATATCTCAAGTATTAAAAAAGTTATGACCATTTTCATACTCGGAAATTAGCATCTTGTTCCCTATTGATTTTCAATGGACATTACAAAAAACCTGTGATCTTGGATAGTCAACAGGCCATTTCTAAGGAAAGATTAACATTTTTAAATAGCCTAAGTGTCCAAAGATATTCACAAATAATTCTGTTTATATCTAATTTACATTAATTTATAGGCCAAATGGAAGGAATTTAGTGTTCAATTGCTGTAAATAAATGCCCATTTAAATCGGCTTTCTAGTGGGTTCATGTGGAACGCGCCGGTTTAGAACGTTGACATAGCGCTGGATTAGTGCCCTCAAATGCCGAGAAAAATACTGCGGGATATAAAAAGCCCAAAATGAGCTATTCGTTATAGATAATTTGATATATAGGGTTATATATATGGCCCATTTAATGTAAAAATAAGGTACATACCTTTAATTGTTTGCTCTATAAAACCCTGGGGCTGCGAATGGTTGCGAGATGAAACAGTAATTTTAAATCTATTAGAACTATATTATCGAGGCCTATAAAACTAATAATACCTTTTGCGACCGGGTCTTGCAGCGATTTTTCGTTAATGATTTACTAGGCTGAACATGTGCGATTAGTACAGCCTAGTAAAAATCGCGTTTTAAACCCGCCCCCTCCAAACAGCGCCAAAATCGCAGACATGGCTGAGGGCAGATTCCCAATGGCGATTCAGGTAGGTTTTGTAACATACCTATGTTATGTCTGTCTTGAAGCTGTTGTGGCACTGTAATTTCCTGTAAAGGATTATTAAAGGATCTAATCTAATCTAACCCTGAGATGAAAAGTAAAGCCACTACCTTCCACGACCCCCGACAGTGAGTTCCAGGCACCCACCACCCTCTGTGTAGAAAACTTGCCCCACACATCTCCTTTAAACTTTCCCACTCTAACCTAAGAGCTATGCCCTCTGGTATTGGCCATTTCCACACTGGTGAAAAAAATGTTCTGACTGTCTCCCCCAAAGATACTAGAGGAGCAAGATAGGCCGCTCCACTAGTATCTTTGCTCTACCTCATCTGTGCCTCTGAGCAATGATGTGTGTGGGGGCCGACGGTCGAGGATGGGACCGCCGAGAGAACAAAGGGGGACCATTTGAAACATTTTGTAATTTAGTTGGCACCCTATAAGTGGCGACTCTGCTTACTCCTGTTTGCAGGACAAATAATCTCACTGTGTCACGTGATCATAAAGTAGCATTTATTCATTCCATGGGCTGCGCTGTGGTCGGTCCTCCAGCCACCGGGGGCGCTGTAGTCGGTCCTCCAGGCAGTGGTCGGTCCTCCAGCCGCAGGGCGGCGCTGTGGTCGGTCCTCCAGCCGCAGGGCGGCGCTGTGGTCGGTCCTCCAGGCGCAGGGCGGCGCTGTGGTCGGTCGCTGTAGGGCCAGGTCGGTCCTCCAGCCGCAGGCGGCGCTGTGGTCGGTCCTCCAGCCGCAGGGCGGCGCTGTGGTCGGTCCTCCAGCCGCAGGCGGCGCTGTGGTCGGTCCTCCAGGCGCAGGGCGGCGCTGTGGTCGGTCCTCCAGCCGCAGGCGGCGCTGGTCGGTCCTCCGGGCCAGAGCGGCGCCCCCTCGCGCTGCGCCGCCCGCGGCGGTGACGCCACAATCCGCAGAGGGGCGGAGCTGTGCGCAGGCGCGGCCTCCCCAGGACATGGCAACGGCCGGTCGCCATGGAGTCTCCGCGCTGACCTTCCCGGAGCCGAGTCTCAGCCGCGGCTGGAGAGCAGGCAAGGTGCGGGCGGCCCCGGTCCCGGCCCCGGGACAGGACAGGACAGGGCAGGGCAGGCGGGGGCACTCACTGCGCCCGGGCTGCCCGCGGGGCCCGGCAGGGGGCAGGAAGGGAGGGAGGTGCAGGCCACAGACCTGGGCTGGAGGAGAGGCCTAGGTAGGGCTTGGGGGTCTGAAGCGGCCAGTAGCCCCCACCTCCCACCCCAGGGTGACAGAGGGCCCCCCCACCCCAGGGTGACAGAGGGACCCCCCACCCCAGGGTGACAGAGGCCCCCCACCCCCCCCCACCCCAGGGTGACAGAGCCCCCCCCCCCACCCAAGGGTGTACAGCCCCCACCCCAGGGTGACAGAGGGCCCCCCCCACCCCAGGGTGACAGAGGGCCCCCCCCCCATCCCAGGGTGACAGATCCCCACCCCAGGGTGACAGAGGCCCCCCACCCCAGGGTGACAGATTCCCCCCCCCACCCAAGGTGACAGATCCCCACCCCAGGGTGACAGAGGGCCCCCACAGGGTGACAGATCCCCATCCCAAGGTGACAGAGGCCCTCCCCACCCAAGGGTGACAGATCCCCACCCCAGGGTGACAGATCCCCCACCCCAGGGTGACAGAGGCCCCCCCCCCCAGGGCCCCCACCCGAGGGTGACAGATCCCCACCCCAGGGTGACAGAGGCCCTCAATGCCCCGTGTGTGAGAGAGACCCTTGAGAGACCCTTGACTGAGGGAGGGGTCCTCCCCAGTGGGGGGGTGGGTCCCAGAGGGAGGAGGGGGGGGGGGTCCTATGGAGGGGGGGGGGAGCTGAAACTGGGGGATGAGGAGGGTGCCCCCATGGGATGATGAAACAAGGACAATCCCAGGAGTGAGGAGGTTGGGAGGGCCCTGGGTCTTGGGAGGTGATCTGGAGGAGAGCCCTGGGGAAACGAGGACAATCCAGGAGGGGTTGGGGGGGGGGGGGGGGGGGGGGGGGGGGGGGGGGTACAGGGGAGCCAGTCTACAGCCACCTCCTGCCTGTAGGGTGGAGTTCAGGCCAGTGTGGAAATGATCACAGATCCACTCTGACATGAATTAAGCAAAATTGGTGAGTGGTCAGAAATGGATCAGAGTTGATAAAGGATGATGGCTGCAATTGAGAAATCTAGAGACAGCAGGAAACACTGCCCGGACAGTTTATATTTGAACCAGTTAACTTTGCAAATAGAATTACACGAGTAGTTAAAGGAAATAAGGAGAGACACAAGACTGCTGATACTAGGAATGTTACTAAATTTTGAGATTTTAAAAATCAAGCCTGTAATTTATCCCATCAGATAAAGCATAAAAAAAACCCTTTAATATTTACCTAATTCATTTTCATATGTTGAGTATTAAAGTTATGGTCATTTTCACACTAGGAAATTAGCATCTTGTTCCCTCTTGTTTTGTATTGACTTAACTCAAAAGCTGTGATCGAGGACAAGCCTTGTCACAAGTGCCGTTTTACACAGACACACATACAGATCGGTTCATGGCTGCCGCCACAATCCGATCTGTATGTACTGTGAGAGTCAGATATTTAACATGAAAATAGTGATCACGGATAGACAATTACACAATACGGACAATGATTGTGTTGCCAATATCGGGGCCTAATTAACTTATTTCGCATCATCAGATTAAATTTAAATGACTCCAAAAACTCTTAAAGGTGAAGTCCTGATGAAGAGTCTCAACCTAAAACAACAACTAGCCAATTCCCTCCTCGGGAACTGGAAGACTGACCCTCCGAGTTCCTCCAGCAGCTTTTGTGAGTGGAACTAAAAATAAATGATTCCCCCAGCACACCTGTCACAACTTCAGAATACCCCACTGTGCTTCATAGCCACAAAAGTACTTTTGAGGTTTTGTCAAGACTGTAAAATAGGAAACAGCGTAGTTTTGTACACATCCAGTTTTTTTTTGTTCTTTGCAATCACAGCCTCACTGACATGGGTGCACAGACAACTGTGTTCAGCACCTCATCTGAAAGTTGGTCAGAAAGTGTTTCTCAAAGGATTTTGCACATTTAGGAGCATTCGTTGAGGATTCCTCTTTTTAGATAACCCTAAAACTGCAGCACTGCAAATAGCCAGAAACAGTTGATTTCAGATTTATAGTGACCATTGAGGAGATAATGTTTTGACAAAAGATTACATGTTATCTTTTTAGTTGTTCACTGCACATTTGCCACAGTTTAAGAGCAGATATTGAATTGCTCCTTTAGTCAAAAGAGCTGTAATGTGCAATTATTGGTATTGATTTATTATTGTCACGTAAAGTGAGACAGAGTGGAAAGAACTTGTATGTGTGTTATCCAGTCAAATCAGAACATACATGAGTACACATGCAGATAAATGTGAGGGGTTGCATTTTGGGAAGTCAAACCAGTACAGGACCTTCACAGTGAATGGTAGGGCAAAGGGGGGAGGGTGGGGTGTTGTAGAGCAGAAGGATTTAAAAGTACAGGTACATTGTTCCCTGAAAGTGGCACCACAGGTAGATAAGGTGGTGAGGAAGGCTTTTGGTACACTGGCTTTCATCAGTCAGGGTGTTGAATATAGAAGTTTGCATGTTATATTACACTTTAGAGATACAGCATGGAAACAGGCCCTTTGGCCCTCCAAGTCTACACCGACCATCAATCACCCGTTCACATGAGTTGCATCCTATCCCACTTTCCCATCCATCCCCAACACACTAGAGGCAATTTACAGAGACCAATTAAATGGCGGACCCACACGTCTTTGGGATGTGGGAAGAAACCCACAGGCAGAACATGTAAAATCCACGCAGTCGACACCCGAGGTCAGGATTGAACTCGGGGTACTGGTGTGTGAGGCAGTAGGTCTACCAGTTGGACAAGGGTGTGGTGATGCCACATTTGGAGTACTGTATTCACTCTACTGTAGGAAGGGTATTATTAAGCTGGAAAGAGTTCAGGGGAGATTTACGAGGATATTCAATGGTGCTTTATTTGCCCCATGTGCAACTGCACAGTGAAATTATTTTTGCATGTTTACACATGCGGGTGCCGCCATGTTTTGGCACCATTTTCAAAGTCCGGTCCACCCTTGCGTTCGGTTTACTGGTGCAGTTCCCGATCCTGGTAAGCCCCAGGCTCCTGCAAAGCCTTCCTCCGGCACCTTTGACTGGATTAGCCCCCCGCGACCTGACCTCCCCCTCCTTGTCTCGCCATATTTATGAGCCAGGAGCACCCTCTGCAGCGACTTTGAAGGCCCTGGAGGCAATACCCCGGTTCACCCTCCTACTGATCATTGATCATCGCATACGACATATCCAGTGGCTCCTTCTCGGTACTGTGGTCTGCCGAGCCTTCAGGTCCCCAATGAAGGTTCCTGATTCCGCACCCGCGGAAACTCGGGAAGGCCTCCATCGCGCGAATGTTGCCCAGACCCCAGAGCCTGAGCTATAGGAAGAGATTGAACAGACTAGGACTTTATTTCTTGGAGCGCAGTGGACTAAGGGGTGTTGTTATAGAGGTGTATAAAATCATGAGGAGAGTTGATAGAGTGAATGCGCGGAGTCTTTTACCCAGGGTAGGGGAATTGAGAATCAGAGGACATAGGTTTAAGGTGAGAAGGGAAAGATTTAATAGAAACCTGAGGGGCAACTTTTTTACATGGAGGGTGGTGGGTGTATGGAATGGGCTGCCAGAGGAGATAATTGAATCGGGTACAATAACAACATTTAAAAGGCACTAGATACATATAGGAATGGTTTAGTGGGATGTGCACCACAAGTGGACAAATGGGATTAGCTTTAGATGGGACATGTTGGTCGGTGTGGATGAGTCGGGCTGAAGAGCCTGGTTCCGTGCTCAAGTACTGGCCATGGACCAGTACTCCAGCAAAGATCAAAGTTGCGAGAGTTGAGAATATAGCGTTACAGCATTGCAATGACATAGCTACGGAGATGCGTAGATTTAAAAAAAATCCATGGGCTGCAACAAGTTAGATTGGGAGATTGAGACAACATCCTTGGCTGATGAGAGATCCTTTCAAGAGATTACTAACAGCAGAGAAGCTGTTTCTGATTCTGATGGTATATGCTTTCAAGCTCTCTTATCTTCAGCCCGACAGGAGAGGGAATGACCTGGGTGAGAGTGGTCCTTGATTATGCTGGCTGCTTTCCTGAGGCAGTGGGAAGCATAGATGAGGTTGATGGGGAGGGAAGACCGGTCTACGTGATAGTCTGGGCTCCACCTGTAAAATCCCTGTCCCACTTTCACGACCTCTGCCGAGTTTGCCGGTAGGCGGCGCGGCTCTGGCCAGCAGCGGCCTCTGCAGCCTGTCCGCGTTTTTATTATTTTTTGTCTGTGTTTTTATGTAGGTTTTGTATTTTAGGTCGTGTGGGGGGGGGGCGGGGGGGGGTGGGAGGGGGGGGAAACTTTTTGAATCTCCCTGCACTGGTACTCGTCGGCTCAGGTGTCGTTGAGGCCGCAACGAGGAGCGGCATCCAACGGGAAGCCGGGGACTCTGGTTCACCGTTGCCGTGATGGCCGAAGCGTTGCTGCACTGCTGCTGCTGCTGCTGCTGCTACCGAGAGTCGGAGGCTGAATCTGTGGACGGCGGCGCCGGGAGCCCACGGCTCCCTGGAGGGAGGCTTTTCAGGGGCTTCTGCAACGGCGAATTCTCCCGCCCGAGTTGCGGGGTCGAAGAGCTTCTTGGAGCGGGGCCTACATCACTGCCCCGCGCGGCTGGAATGGCCGCGGACTCTGCGAGCGCACACCGTTGGCCAAGCCAGGTGTGCGACCTCGCACCACCCGGCGTGGCTTTAATGGCCGCGGGACAATCGCCATCGCCAGTTTATGACTTTGACTCTGACATCGGGGGGGGGGGGGGGGGAGAGTTGGAGAGATAAGTTTATTTTGCCTTCCATCACAGCTATGTGATGGATGTTTATGTAAAATGTAATTATGTTGTGTCTGGGGTCTATTTGTGTGTAATGTATGGCTGCAGAAACGGCATTTCGTTTGGACCTCCAGGGGTCCAAATGACAATTAAATTGACTCTTGACTCTTGACTCTTGACTCTTGACTCTTGTTTGCCCTTGACTCATACCCGCAGCATGGTCGTCATGAGGTCGTAGGTAGGTCGTGATGCTAGTCATAGGTACTCGTGGCATCAAGTAGAGCGGGGCGTTTTTCTAGCTGATGAAAAATGTTCACGAGTAAAAAAGGTGAATTAGGTGGTGAAAGTGGGACAGACCCTTAACTGTGTAATTTCTTGTGGTCTTGGGCAGAGCTGTTGCCAAGCCAGGTTGCACAGCACAATTCCACTGGTGCGTTTATAGAAATTGTTACGTCTAATTTCATTTCCAGCATTGTTTCATTGGGTAGTTGATCACAGTTCATTTGGGATCAGATACACTTGTATCACATCCCGTTGCCCTGTTCAGGATACAAAAAGTCAACAGAACCAATTGTAAAAAAATATGTTGTGTTTCCCCTTATGATAAAATCATGATGGGAATTATAAAATCATGAAGGAAATACAGTCTTTTACCCAGAGTAGGGGAATCAAGGACCAGGGGATAGAGGTTTCAGGTGACAGGGGTCTGTTTCCCTGCTCCATGACTGCTCAGTATGACTGACTTTCTCCACCTTCCATCCCTTGCTGCAGCCATCCCTTGAGCGCGACACCATCCTGGTCTGGACTGTTTGTTCGGAAGGATGCATTCTCTGGTCTTCTTCTGTGCGCAGAAAGTGATCTCGGACCACGCCTCGACACGCAAAGCCCTGGACTACATCCCGCGCGAGATCTACCCGGTCCTGTTCAAAGCGGCCTTCCTGGACCTGCGGACACTGGTGCTGCGTGACGTGGTGCAGAGGTGGCCCTTCAGTGTCCTCAACTTCTCCACCATCCTGAAGAGGTGCAAACACTGCGACCGCGATGTCATCCGCGAGAAACCCAACAAACAGTGCTTACAGGCAGTGATAATGGGAGTGAAGGACTATCTCATCAACGAGCTGCGGCAGAATCGAATCCCCAACACCAGGTACTTAGAGTCATAGAGTAATACAGTGTGGAAACAGGCCCTTCGGCCCAACTCGCCCACACCGGCTTACATGTCCCACTTGCCTGCACTTGGTCCATAACCCTCCAAATCAGTCCTATCCATGTACCTGTCCTATTGTCCTACTGTTTCTTATGCAAAGGGATAGTCCCAGCCTCAACTACCTCCTCTGGCAGCTTGTTCCATACACCCACCATCCTTTGTGTGAAAAAGTTACCCCTCAGATTCCTATTAAATCTTTTCCCTTTCACCTTGAACATATGTCCTCTGGTCCTCGATTCCCCTACTCTGGGTAATAGACTCTGTGCATCTTCACGATCTATTCCTCTCATTATTTTGTATACCTCTATAAGATCTCCCCTCATACTCCTTCGCTCCATGGAATAGAGACCCAGCCAACTCAACCTCTCCCTATCGCTCGCACCCTCTAGTCCCGGCAACATCCTCGTAAATCTTTTCTGAACCCTTTCAAGCTTGACAATATCTTTCCTATAACATGGTGCCCAGAACTGAACACAATACTCTAAATGCGGTCTCACCAACATCTTATACAACTGCAACCTGACCTCCGAACTCCTATACTCAATACTCTGACTGATGAAGGCCAAATAGCCAAAAGCCTTTTTGACCACCTTATCCACCTGCGACTCCACCTTCATGGAACCATGCACTTGTACTCCTAGACCCATCTGCTCTGCAACACTACCCAGAGGCCAACCATTTACTTGCTCAAACTCATTCACGGGATGGGGGCGTCGCTGGCAAAACTGGTGTTTATTGCCCTGGTGCAAAATACAAAGTGCTGGAGGCTCAGTGGGTCAGGCAGCATCTCTGGAGGAAACGGAAAGATTGGGCTTTTGGTCAGACCCTTCTTCAAACTGAGCAAAACATAAAGTGCTGGAGGTATTCAGGGGGATCAGGCAGCATCTTAGGAGGGAATGAACAGGCAACGTTTTTTGGTCGGGACCCTTCTTCAGACTCAATAGACGACATTTTGGGTCAGGACTTCCAGGGAACTGTGTACTTGTACTCTGAGATCCCCTGCTCTACAGTATTCTCCAAGGCTTTACCATTCACTGCAAAGGTACTGCCCTGGTTTGACCACAAAATGCAACACCTTACACTTTGATCTGATTTGTACTCACGTATGGTATGATTTGAATGGATAACGCACATACAGTCCCGACCCAAAACGTCGCCTATCATTCTCTTCACAGATGCTGCCTGACCCCCTGAGTTCCTCCAGCACTTTGTGTTTTGCTCAAGATTCCAACATCTGCAGTTCCTTAGTGTCTCTCTAATTGCCCCGGAACTGAGTGATTTGAACAAAACCAAATCAGAGAGGTTACAGAGTTTACCACCAGCTAAGTTGGATGTCGACTATAGAGTCAAACACCAGGAAAACATAGCCTTCTCCCCAACACGTCCATGCCGAATAGGATATCTATTTGAGCTAGTTTGTGTTTGGCCCATAAGCCTCTACACCTTTCCAATCCATGTACCAGCCTCCGTGTGAAACAGTTGCCCCATAGGGCCTAATTTTAGATGCCTCTACTCCAGAGGCTGCCTCCACAACGTCCCCCACCCCCCCCATGTTTTGAGAGGTGGGGGACATCCCCCCAAGTTTTTGTGATCCCGATTTTAAAATCTCCGTTTTTAGCGCTGGATTGAGCCTCCGAAGCCTCACGTGTGTGTGTGTGTGTGCGCATGCGCGCGTGGCCGCCAAAAAATTGTGGCCCCGTCCCCTCCATGTTTTGATAGCGAGTTCCGCTCTTGCCTCTACCCTGGGGAAAAGGCTGTGAAAATTTTACATACATCTATAAGGCTTCCTCTATGCTCCAGGGAAAAATCTAGTATGATCCGTGTCACTGGCCATGTTCAAACCTTTTTCTCGCTGCATCACTTTGACGGTCAGGCATGGGTGGCCCAAACCCCTCAATCATGGTCTGGTCTGCACAAACACTCTTCCCTTGCTCCATTCCCAATGGCCTGGCACACTTCATTGATGCATGAAGCTGCTAGAAAGTGGATTCACATCCTGTTCTGCTCTATGACTGTCCAGTGCCCTGCTGAGGAGTGGATGGGAGGGAAAAGAATGTGGGCCGCTTACAGCCTTGAAGTGGCTGATTACATCCCAGCAGCAGCCCAGCTCTGATCATAAGGTCTTAAGGAAAAGCAGTAGAATTAGGCCATTTGGCCTATCGTCTACTCCGCCATTCAATCATGGCTGATCTATGTCTCCCTCCTAACCCTATTCTCCTGCCTTTAACTTCCGACACCTGTACTAATCAAGAATCTATCTATCTCTGCCTTAAAAATATCTAGTGACTTGGCCTCCACATCCTTTTGTGGCAAAGAATTCCACAGATTCACCACCCTCTGACTTAAGATGTTGAGGGAGAATGCAGAATGGGATGTAATAAAATAGGAATTCTGACCTTGCCCTACCCCTCCCCCCAAAAAAATAAATCCAGGTGTTTTTAAAGTCTTGTTTCATGCTGATCTCTGGCAAATCAGAGTGCACTCTATCATTATCTATTTGGTCAGCGTGTGTCCATTCTTAGAAGTGGGTGCCGGGAGATGGGTATAACGGAGGGAGCTCATGGTACGTTGCTGAGTTTAGGGGAGGAATTGCAGGCGGCAGGGAAAAGATAAGCTGGAATTGTTAACTGCATTTTTATTATTTTGCAGAAAATCAAAAGCATCAACATCTCAGGACAATTGCAAGCTTAGGTACAGCATATGTTCTTAAATTTGTACGAGAAAGAAATCTCAATGATCTGTGTGTTTAAGAAGGAACTGCAGATGCTGGAAAATCGAATGTACACAAAAATGCTGGAGAAACTCAGCGGGTGCAGCAGCATCTATGGAGCGAAGGAGATAGGCAACGTTTCGGCCCAAAACGTTGCCTATCTCCTTCGCTCCATAGATGCTGCTGCACCCGCTGAGTTTCTCTAGCATTTTTGTGTACTCTCAATGATCTATGTCGACCTTGTCCCTACCTGTAGAGTTTTTGAGGAGATTTTTCGACTGGATATCCAATCTAATGGTCGTGTGCTGCTTGCGAGAGTCATTGGCCCCTTTCTGTCTCCCAGTGGAAGGAGTCATAAACCCTCTAAATCCTCACTACAGCCTCTAGGGATATATCTAGGCTCTCCCCATCACCCCTGGATTCTCCAGAACATCCCTGTGGGATAATAGCAGGCATTCCTGCAATGCCAAGGCCTCCATTCAGTCCAGGTTAACCTACACACCCACACTTCCCAAAGCCACACGTCTTTGGGATGTGGGCGGAAGCCGGAGCATCCGGAGAAATCCCATGCGGTCACAGGGAAATGCATTTCGTTGTCTCTGTAAACACCACAATCTGAAATCTGAATCTGAATCTGAAATCGTGCAAACACCACGCTGACAGCATCTGAGGTCACGATTGAACCCGGGTCTCTGGCGCTGTGAGGCAGCAGCTCCACCAGTTTTGCCACTGTGCCACCCAGGTGAATAAACATGGGAATGATGTGCTGATTCGGTGGAACCAAGGGCCTGTTCATGTGGTTAATGTCTTTATGACTGCAGCCATGTGGAAGTTCGTGGAGCTACCTTTGCACACAGAAGTCTCCATACTCTTATGTGAGAGTGATTGCCTTCCTCTCTGTCCTGGGGGTGTCTCTGGGAGAATTCTGACTCCTTTAGCAGACTTGCTTGCAATGGGACGGTGTCATTGGCAGTTTCATGCCCAGTTAGTTTTCCTGACCTCTTCAGTTTGTGTCATTCATCCCTCACTGCAATCACACTCGACTTGAAGAATGGGATCTAAGAATGGAAAATGTGGCTTTGTTTGCTGAATTGTACATTGAACGGTGGCTGGTGTTTGTGCCAGTGCAGAATTCTGTCTCCTGTTTTGCTGCTGTTGAAATGCATCCACTTCATCAGTGCAAAGGAGTGCGTTAAAAAGCTTGCAGCTCTTTGACACAAAAAGGACCAACAAGATTCTCCATTAAAATTACTGTGTGCAGCTTGATCCCTCTGGATGCTTTACAGTCAGTTATCATGGAAAGTTATTTTGGCTCCTTGAATCCATGGCAGCCATCAAGCCCCCATCTACACCAATCCCCCATATTCCTTTCAACCCCCCCCCCCCCCCTCCAAATGCAACCATTCCAGTGGCCAATTAACCTACATGTCTTTGAAATGTGGGAGGACACCAGGGAACCCAGGAGAAGCCCACATGACCACAGTGAGAACACACAAACTCCACTTAGACAGCGCTAGATGTCAGGATTGAATCTCTGGGTTGCTGGAGCTGTGCCATAAGGTCATAAGTGGTAGGAGCTGAATTTGGCCCTTCAAGTCTAGTCTGCTATTCAATCATAGCTGATCTGTCCCTCCTAACCCCATTCTTCTGCCTTCTCCCCATAACCCCAGATACCCGTACTGATCAAGAATATAGCTTAGCTTTAAATATATCCATTGATTTGGCCTCTGCAGCCTTCTGTGGCAAAGAATTCCACAGATTCACCACCCTTGACTAAATAAATTATTTTTCATCTCCTTCCTAAAGGAACATCCTTTAATTCTGAGGCTATGACCTCTAGTCCTAAACTCTCCAGCTAGGGATATGGGGAGAAGGCAGGCACGGGTTATTGATTGGGGACGATCAGCCATGATCACAATGAAGAGCCGAACGCAACCACTCCAGGCCTCCTGCACCTATTTTCAATGTTTCTAGTGGCAACACCCTCTCCACATCCACTCTCTCCAGGCCTTTCACTATTCGGTAAGTTTCAATGAGGTCCCCCCCTCATTCTTCTAAACTCCAGCGAGTTCAGGCCCAGTGCTGTCAAACTCTCATCATGTTAACCCACTCATTCCTGGAATCATCCTTGTAAACCTCCTCTGGGTCTTTTCCAGGGCCAGCACATCCTCTCTCAGATGTGGTGCCCACAGCTGCGGCAGCTCAATGTTCTTTCGGTCAGTGCTTCGTGCTTTGGTGTGTACGTGTTGTTTTTTTGTCCTGTGTACTTTCTGTCGGGCGAACAACGTCTACGGCCAGCATGATCGCCTTAGGATTGGAGCTGGTCACGAGCGGAGTGTTACAGCCGAGTTTGTCCGTTCACACAAGATCCCGGTGGACATAGAGAGGAGCCCCGGCTCTCCATGGATCACCATCCCCGCGGGGAGGAGGCGAAGGCGGCGCTGAGAGAAGGCAAACGCGAGGCTGCAGGGCCGGCGCGATGGCCAGGCTACGGAGGCAGCCAATGAAACCACCGCTTCCCAGCCAGTTTCTCACGAACGCCAGATCCCTCGCTAACAAGATGGATGAACTGAGGCTACAGACTGCAGCTAACAACGCCGTGAAGGACAGCTGCATTCTGTTGATCACGGAGACCTGGCTTCATTCATTCATTCCGGAGTCTGCTATCGAGCTAGCAGGTTACACCGCACAGCGTCATGACAGGACAAGAGACTCCGGTAAGAGCAGAGGAGGAGGGCTCTGTGTGTACGTGAACAACAACTGGTGTACTAACACAGTGATTGTGGACAGTCACTGCTCCCCGAACCTGGAGCATGTTAAATGCAGGCCCATTTATCTCCCTAGAGAGTTTACTGTTGTCATGATAACTGCTGTATACATACCACCGGATGATAATGCTAACTCGGCTATCGGACATTTGTATGGTAGCACTAGCAGCCAGCAGAGCATATATCTTGACACTGTTCACATCATAGCAGGGGACTTTAATCACGTGGACTTGAAGGCAATGCTCCCCAAATTCTACCAGCATGTTAAATGTGCTACAAGAGGAGCTAACACACTGGACAAGGTCTACTCCAACATCAAGCTGGGCTACAGGGCTAGACCACTACCACACCTGGGCCAGTCTGACCATATGTCCCTGCTTTTAATTCCTGCATATGCCCCCCTCAGGAAAACTGCTCCTACCATCACAAAGACCATCACAACCTGGCCTGATGGTGCCTCTCAGCAGCTGCAGGACTGCTTCGACAGGACCAACTGGGATGTGTTTGAACACCGGGACCTGGAGGTGTTCACAGACAGTGTATTATGTTACATTAAAAACTGCATGGACACGGTCACAGTGGACAAACGCATCCGGGTCTACCCCAACCAGAAGCCCTGGATGACCCGGGAGGTCCAGCGGCTGTTAAAAGAGAGGAACACCGCCTTTAGGTCTGGCGATAGGGCTTTATACAGCACGGCCCGAGCTAACCTGAAGAGAGGCATCAGAGAGGCCAAATTAGACTACAGGAGGAAGATAGAGGACCACCTGGACAGTAACAATAGCAGGCAGGTATGGCAGGGGATCCAGTATCTCACCAACTACAAGACCAACCTTGAAGCTGCTGAAGGTGACGCCTCGTTGGCAGAGGAACTGAACCTATTCTTTGCTCGCTTTGAAGTGGAGCCACCAGAGACAGTCACATCACAGCACATGGTCCACAGCAGCCTAACCCTCAAGATAGAGGAGCATGAGGTGAGGCGCACGCTGCGGGCCATCAATCCAAGGAAGGCTGCTGGACCCGACGGCGTTTCTGGACGCGTGCTGAAGGACTGCGCAGACCAGCTGGCTGGAGTCTGGCCGAGGATTTTCAACCAGTCTCTGGCCCAGTCCACTGTTCCACCCTGTCTGAAGTCCTCCACCATAGTCCCCTTGCCCAAAAAAACCCACATCTCCAGCCTCAACGACTACCGGCCAGTCGCACTCACACCAGTGGTGATGAAGTGCTTTGAAAAACTGGTCCGGGGTCATATCACATCACCCCTGCCCCGAAGCTTTGACCCCCACCAGTTTGCGTATAGAGCGAACAGATCCACAGAGGACGCTGTAGCCACAGCTCTCCATGCTGCACTGTCCCACCTGGAGCAGCGGGGGAGCTACGTGCGGATGCTCTTTGTGGACTACAGCTCTGCTTTTAACACCATCCTTCCCCACAAACTGGTGGACAAACTGGGGGACCTGGAACTTCCACACTCCACCTGCATGTGGATAAATAGCTTCCTGTCGGGTCCTGTGGGCCATCACACATCCACGGCCCTCAGCCTCAGTACCGGCTCTCCACAGGGCTGCGTGCTGAGCCCCCTGCTTTACACCATCTACACATATGACTGCACCCCCGCCCACCACAGTAACACCATTGTCAAATTTGCGGCTGACACCACGGTGGTGGGGCTCATCTCTGGGGGTGATGGGTACGCCTACAGGGATGAGGTGGAGCAGCTGACAGTGTGGTGTGGAGAGAATAACCTGCTCCTCAACACCTCAAAGACCAAGGAGCTCATAATAGACTACAGGAAGAAGAAAACGGGCATTACACCATTAATCATCAGAGAGGACTGTGTGGAGAGGATGGCGGATTTCCGCTTCCTGGGAATCCACATTGAGGAGGACCTGACATGGAGCGTGAACACCTGCGCTGCTGAAAAAGGTCCAGCAGAGACTGCACTTCGTGAGGGTGCTCAGGAAGAACAACATCACTCAGAGACTGCTGCTGTCCTTTTATCGGTGCTCCATAGAGAGCATCCTAACATACTGTGTATGCGTGTGGTACACCAGCTGCACAGCGGCTAAGAGGAAAACGCTCCAGAGGGCTATTGACAACGCCTAGAAGATTGTCGGCTGCCCTCTCCTCACCTTGGAGGACCTACACAGTTCCCACTGTCTCAAGAAATCCCAGAACATTATAAAGGACATTTCCCACCCCGGACACACCCTGTTTGAACTGTTGCCGTCAGGCAGACGGTACAGATCAATGAGGACAAGGACAAACAGACTCAAAACAGTTTTTATCCCACAGCAATAACTACACTTAATATAGCCACCAAATGAGCGCAGGTGCGCTACATACCAAAGGGATTGTGCAATCGACAGAAGAATGTATTTATGCTTGTTTTTTTTTCATGTTATTTATTTTAGTTGTTTATTTCAGATATTCTCTTTTGCGTATCGTTAGCTTTAGATAATGTGTGAATGGTGCACTGACTGGTTGGCATTTTTAATTTTGTTGTACATGTTTACATGTTATAACTGAGCGGAACTGGTAGAGCACCCTTTTACCAGCTGTCACCATCAGTAAGCCAATGGTATAAGGGATAGGGAGACTTCGGAAAGCAAAAAAACCCAACTGATATAACTGGGGAAGAGAGACACCCCCACTACTTTTCTCCATCGTATTTTATGGCTGTTTAGGTTTCAAACTCGTGGGACTGTTTTTATGAATTAATACAATTGCAAGAGTATCTATTGAAAAAAGAATTATTAAACAGGTTATTTAATTGGGAGGTTCAAGTCCATTCAATTGAAGATCGACACCAAAAGCTGGAGTAAATCAGCGGGACTGGCAGCATCTCTGGAGAGAAGGAATGGGTGATGTTTCTTCAGACTCGACCCGAAACGTCACCCATTCCTTCTCTCCAGAGATGCTGCCTGTCCCGCTGAGTCACTCCAGCTTTTTGTGTCTACCTTCGGTTTAAACCAGCATCTGCAGTTCTTTCCTGCACATTACTATCAGGTGGGTGTGCAGATAAGGGATGTCATCTTAAAGATTTTTCAATATTCTATTTTAAGTTTCTCTGTTTATTCACTTAATCTATATCCACCCCCCTGAAATCTGTGTGCATCCTCTCATAGCCCATGCTGCCATGTCGTTTTGTTCTATCCAAAAAATGTGGGTATAATGCATACGCTATTCATTTTTAGATCACAGATGTAGATTGAAAACACATGGGGCCCCTGCACCAATCCCCAGTGTGGCGTATTTGGGAGAGCCATTGTGTTACCGGGTTTTACCGAGACCAGGGTTCAATCATAACCTTGGGTGCTGTATCTGTGCTGTTTTTACACGTTCTCTCTGCGTGGGTTCTCTCCGGGTGCTCCGGTTTCCTCCCACTTGGTAAATTGGCCTCTGAAAAAGGGCTCTAGTGTGCAAGAAGTGGATGAGAAAGTGGGATAACATAGAACTAATGTGAATGGGTGATCAATGGTCAGTGTGGACTGGTGGGCCGAAGGGCCTGGTTCCAGGCTGTATCTTTCAATTCAATTCAATGCCCCTCCCCCATGTTTGTGCTCAGTGGCGGACTGGCCAGGGTGTCAGCTTGCCCGATGGCAAGTGGCCCCCTATATCAAGTGGGCCCCTGATGAAGTGGGCCCCCTTTGTCTCCTGGCAACCAATATTTTTAGACCCAGCCCGCCACTGTTTATGCTGTAATCTGGATTTTTCACCAATCCATGCTGAGTCTAAAAAACAGCACCTTGTGAAGAAGGGTTTCGGCCCGAAACGTTGCCTATTTCCTTAGCTCCATAGATGCTGTCTCATTCGCTGAGTTTCTCCAGCATTTCTGCCCACCTTGGACAGATGCTAGCCATTTGTTTCATTTCTTTGACATTTTCCTCATTTGGTGAAAACAAACAGAGGTATGGACCTGCTAAATCAAACATGACATTACTGTGCACTAATACTCTGCATGCTTGTTTTTGGAGTCCAGCTTGAAGGAGATTATCCAAGTAGATATATTGGGGACAGGTTGTGCAGCATACCATCTGTTACAAATTATTATGAAGGAAATAAGTAGTTGAGTTTCAATAAATCACGAGGACGAAGCTAGAAGAGATTACGTTTATATTTAATCACTAGAAGGATTCAATTCCAGAGTTTTAATGTCTTTCACTGTAAATTGCTTATGAATATAGTACTGGCATTCTGTAGTTGAATTAGTTTTGTTTAGAGCAGGGGTCGGCAACCTTGTTCTGCATAGGGGCCAGGACCCATGTCTGTGAGCGGATGGCGGGCCACATCTATCACCATAGTTAATAAATGGAGGTAATAATAATACATACTAACTGAATTAGTAATTAGTAATAATACATACTAATATTACATATTAGTAATAATACATACTAACTAGTGTGACACTTGGTGTTGTTTTTCGCATTAGTTTTCACATGTTTTACAATTAGTTTTCTGCAGTTCCCAGATCCCTCACGTCCCCGTACTGGCTGCAGTTCCCAGGTCACCTGCGTGCCCCGTGATTGGCCGTAACGCACAGGTCGCCTGCATGCCCTAGGATTGGCTGTAGCTCCTAAGTTGCCTGCGAGTCCCGGGTCTAGCTGCAGTTCCTAGGTCGCCTGCGAGCCCCAGGACTGGCTGCAGCAGTTCCCAGGTCGTGAAAACGAATTGGGGGAAAAAAAACGGCTGCGGGGTCGTATGATTTCGGGTTACTTGGCGGATCCGGCCCGTGGGCCGTAGGTTGCCGACCCCTGCTTTAGAGATACAGCGTGGAAACAGTCTTACATTGATTTAAAAAAATTACTGTTGGTGAATCTCCACTGAACTCAGGCACAGTTGCAGTGAAGAAATGAAATAATGCAAAATGTAATTATAATTTGCACTAGAACAAGCTATGGTTTTAATTGTAATGTGGACCATTTTATATAGGAGCTTTGCAGCTTTCAGAGAACAGAAGTTATTTTAAAGTTCTAATAAACAGAAGGACAAATTATGCAGCACAGTGGCACAACACTAGAGACCTGGATTTAATCCTGACTACAGGTGCTGACTACGGTGGAGCTTGCACCATCTCCCTGTGAACGCATGGGTTTTCTCCGGGTTTCCTCCCACATTGCAAAGACATGTGGGTTTGATAAAGGAATACAAAACCCAGAGAGGGGTATATAGTGAGAATTAGGTGTCCTTGAGACTCTTGAAAGGCGCCCATAAATAAAATGTATTATTATTAATCTCTTAAATACCATGTTTTTCTGACCTTGAGACAGTGTTTTCATTTATACTGTCACTAACCCTTTTATTCCATTGGATTCAATTCTGCCTCTTGTGTGGAATCTTTTAGAAACATATAAAATTATAAAAGGACTGGACAACAAGCTAGTTGCAGGAAACATGTTCCCAATGTTGGGCGAGTCCAGAACCAGGGGCCACAGTCTCAGAATAAAGGGGAGGCCATTTAAGACTGAGGTGAGAAAAAACTTTTTCACCCAGAGAGTTGTGAATTTGTGGAATTCCCTGCCACAGAGGGCAGTGGAGGCCAAATCACTGGATGGATTTAAGAGAGAGTTAGATAGAGCTCTAGGGGCTGGTGGAATCAAGGGATATGGGGAGAAGGCAGGCACGGGTTATTGATTGGGGACGATCAGCCATGATCACAATGAATGGTGGTGCTCGCTTAAAGGGCTGAATGGCCTCTTCCTGCACCTAGTTTCTATGTTTCTATGTTTTCAAGTGCTTTCTGGAAATGTAGAGACTTTATCTACTGCATTTTCTTCAGATTTTCCAGTCACCCCCTTAACACATTGCCTTTCACATGTTTGTGCTGGTGATCCATTATTATGTTGAAACTCCCACCTGTTATTAACTATTATTTCTCCCTTGATTATCATTTCTGAAAGCTTCCCCACTATCTCGCTGAAGTACCACTCACTCTGCACTTTTATTCAATAAAGAGCCACAATTACTTGTTTCATTACCTTCGCTCGTTCCGCCATGGCCTGCTGGATCTCTTGGTTTCTGATCATTTTAACTCTGTTTCTCATTCCCACACTGACCTTTCTGGCCTTGGCCGCCTCCATTGCCAGAGTGAGGCCACACACTAACTGGAGGAACAGCACCTCGTATTCTGCTTGGGTAGCTGACACCCCAACAGTATTAACATTGACCTCAAATTTTAGTTGACATGCGTACAAACAACTTTTTCCCCTCCACTTCCACCTGAACTAGGTGCAGCACCCACTTCTCCTCTTTCTGCTTCTTCCACCTATATTCCTTCCTCTGGCTTCACAATTCGCACTTCTGTCCATATCTCACACCTTTTGATTTTTCATCAATGGCTTTTGTCCACCCATCTGCCTATAAACCCCCCCACCACCCCTCACTAGTATCCACCTATCACTGGCCAGGCTTTCTCCTGCCCCTCCTTTCTCCTCCCCTCCTATAATCAGTCTGAAAAGGGTCCCGACCCAAAACACCACCTATTGATGTCCAGAGATGCTGCCTGACCCGTTGAGTTACTCCAGCACTTTGTCTTTTTTGTTGTTGTAAACCAGCATCTGCAGTTCCTTAGAACTGCTTTAGAAGCTTTAGCACAAAACATAATGTTTTGCGATATTCCCTCATGGACTGTGTGACTAATTAGCTGGTCGAATTGTTAACAGCGAGGCCGTTTGAAGCGTAAATATGTCTCATGGTTTCCGTCCTTCACCCACAGGAAGCATCGACCACTCCGTGTTGTGGATCTAACGGGACTGCAAGATGATGGAGACAGGCAAGATGCAGACACCATAGGCCAATGGTCCCGTACTGTGGCCTTGGCGAAAGCCTGCATTGAAATCTCACGGACTAGCAGGAGGGATGAGTACAATTCATCGAAGCGGAGGAAGGGCAAGAACGGGAGTCCTTTGGAAGGAGCATTCGAAAGCCAGTTGAGTGTGGAGATCCACGCCAATCTCTTTGTCACGAGTAACTCTTACGGGACAGTAAAGGACGCGCTACTAGTGGGAAAAAGCTCCCCCCTGTGCCTGAAATGCCGGGACCTTCGCGCGGAAGAGCTATCTGCCAAAAAAACCATCAGTATCCTGGAGCTCTTGGACGCGGTGGTTCTCAGGAAGCTTGAGCTCCGCTACAACAACCTCGGTCTCTGCGGCCTCAGCTCAGTGTTCCCTTACCTGCCCACGTTCGAGAACCTGATCAGCCTGAAGCTCCCCTACAGTAACATCGACGTAAGGCACATGACCTCCGAGATGGAGGAGTCCTTCCAAAGTATGGTGTCCGTGTTCAGTCACTTGCCTAACGTGAAGGAGTTAAACCTGGCATCGTCCCGACTATCTGGAAGGATCCGGGAACTGCTGAGGTAAGTGTTTGATGTCATTTTCCCCCCATTGGACCTGATGATCAAAGGCTTAAGAATGCAAGTATCAGAAATGATTCAGTGGGACAGTGCTGGAGTAAAACCCCTGTCCCACTTACGTGTCCTTGGCACGCTAATTACGCGACCTCATCGTCACGTTGAGGCGTGATGGTCGCGCGCGTCATCATGTGCCCGCACAACCGTCTGGAGCGCGTGACGTCATTTGAAGATGGACACAAAATGCAGGAGTAACTCAGCGGGACCGGCAGCATCTCTGGAGAGAAGCAATGAGTGATTTTTCGGGTCGAGACCCTTCTTCAGTCTGAAAGAAGGGTCTTGACCCGAAACGTCACCCATTGCTTCTCTCCAGAGATGCTGCCGGTCCCGCTGAGTTACTCCTGTATTTTGTGTCTATCTTCAATTTTCTTGGCCCTGCTCTGGGAGTAGAAGTGGGGGCGGATCCGGACCGCAACGGCTGTGAGCCCCAGGCCGAGTTCGGTGATCGCTTGCCTGCTTCTGCTGCTGTTGGAGGTGAGGCGTTGCATCGCACCAGGGTCTTGGGCCTGTCCCACTTTGGCCGTCAGATACCGCGCACAACTCCATACCCCTCCGCGCTTCTCAGTGGGGCCGGCCCCGCGCGGCCACACGATGCCCATGAGCACCAACGCAAGGACGAGGTCACGTAATTTGCGTGCCAAGGACACGAAAGTGGGACAGGGTCTTTACTCAGCAGGTCAGGCGGCATCTCTGGAGAATAGTTCAATGGTACTTTATTTTCTCATGTCCCGAAGTACAGAGAAATTCGTTCTTGCTCCCATTGAAAGTATTGTATGAAGGCGGTGGCAATCTCAATTGTAAATTATATTATAGAGCTCTCTTAACAGAACTCTACAAGCCTTTAATTTGGTAAATAACAAGTAGAATACGTTCTTGTAGATGGGAGCCAGTAACAAGTATCAAAATACACAACCGGTCCAGTAGCATTGAGGTTTAGATTCATAGAGCTTCATCAGAATCCATGCTGAGGATAGTTGGACACGGGTAGAGTTGCTGCCTTACAGCGCCAGAGACTCGGGTTCAATCCTGACTACGGGTACTTGTCTGTACAGAGTTTGTACGTTCTCCCCGTGACCTGCGTGGGTGTACTCCGGGATCTCCAGTTTCCTCCCACACTCCAAAGAGGTACAGGTTTGTAGGCTAATTGGCTTGGTATAATTGGAAATTGTCCCTGTGTGTAGGTTAGTGTTCATGTGTGAGGATGGCTAGTCAGTGCGGACTTGGGCTGAAAGGCCTGATTCCGCGCATTATCTCAGACCTAATGTTTAATGTTGTTAAATATACTGAGGAACAGTGTAAAGCTTTTGTAAGTTTCTTATAGAAACTTACAAAATTCTTAAGGGGTTGGACAGGCTAGATGCAGGAAGATTGTTCCCGATGTTAGGGAAGTCCAGGACAAGGGGTCACAGCTTAAGGATAAAGGGGAAATCCTTTAAAACCGAGATGAGAAGAACTTTTTTCACGCAGAGAGTGGTGAATCTCTGGAATTCTCTGCCACAGAGGGTAGTTGAGGCCACAGTTCATTGGCTATATTTAAGAGGGAGTTAGATGTGGCCCTTGTGGCTAAGGGGATCAGGGGGTATGGAGAGAAGGCAGGTACGGGATACTGAGTTGGATGATCAGCCATGATCATATTGAATGGCGGTGCAGGCTCGAAGGGCCGAATGGCCGACTCCTGCACCTAATTTCTATGTTTCTATGTTTCTATGTTTGCGTGCTATCCAATTAAATCAGATGATACTATAAAAAACACAAAGTGCTGGAGGAACTTAGCGAGTCAGGCAGCATCCCTGGAGAGCATGGTGAGGTGATCTATTCATGTTCTCCAGGGATGCTGCCTGATCCACTGCCATAGAGGGAGTGCCGAGAAGGTTCACCAGACTGATTCCTGGGATGTCAGGACTGTCTTATGGAGAAAGACTGGATAGACTTGGTTTATACTCTCTAGAATTTAGGAGATGAGAGGGGATCTTATAGAAACTTACAAAATTCTTAAGGGGTTGGACAGGCTAGATGCAGGAAGATTGTTCCCGATGTTGGGGAAGTCCAGGACAAGGGGTCACAGCTTAAGGATAAGGGGAAATCCTTTAAAAAAACCGATGAGAAAAGACTTTTTTCACACAGAGAGTGGTGAATCTCTGGAACTCTCTGCCACAGAGGGTAGTTGAGGCCAGTTCATTGTATATTTAAGAGGGAGTTAGATGTGGCCCTTATGGCCAAGGGGATCAGAGGGTATGGAGAAAAGGCAGGTACGGGATACTGAGTTGGATGATCAGCCATGATCATATTAAATGGCGGTGCAGGCTCGAAGGGCCGAATGGCCTACTCCTGCACCTAATTTCTATCTTTCTATGAGGTACTCCAGCACTTTGGGTCTCTTTTTTTGAAAACCACATCTGTAGTTCTTTGTTTCTAAGGATAATACGGTACTATATTATACAGTACAATACTGTACACGTTGTGTAACAGGAGAAAAATCCAATGGCGGCAATGTTGGAGAATCAGGAGCAAGCAGCAGTCTGATAACACAGCAGAAGCTGTTTCTTAGTCTGTTGCTCTATTGCTGAATGTGTCCCCTTCAGATACATTGAGATTTTGCTTTTAATGTTGCACAATGTACAAAATGTACAATGTGTATATGTAATGTTTTACAATGGGTGGCATGGTGGCGCAGCGGTAGAGTTACTGCCTTACAGCGCTTACAGCACCTGAGACCTGGGTTCGATCCTGGCCATGGGTGCTTGTCTGTACGGAGTTGGTACGTTCTCCCCATGACTGCGTGGGTTTTCTCCGAGATCTTCGGTTTCCTCCACACCTCAAAGACGTTCAGGTTAGTAGGTTAGCTTGGTTGGTATAACTATGTGTGGATTGTCCCTAGTACGTGTAGGATAGTGTCAATGTACAGAGATTGCTGGTTGGTGCGGACTCTGTGGGCCAAAGGGCCTGTTTCTGTGATGTATCTCTAGACTAAGCTAAACTAAAGTACTTCTGAGAAATGTTGAGAAAAAATTGAGCTTCATAAGATACTGGACCTGATGATCAACGTCTAAAGCATGCAAGTATCAGAGATTAGTCTGAGTGGGACACAGTGCTGGAGTAACTCAGCTGGTCAGGCAGCATCTCTGGGGAAAGGTTCAATGGTACTTTATTCTCACATGTCCTGAAGTACAGTGAAATTATGTTTTACATGCAGTTGAGTAAAAGGATTACTATACATAAGCACAATCCTAGATTAAGTGTACAGGAATAGTACACTGAGATAGTTTTTAAGAGTCGCTTTGCTTTGGCACCATTGTAAAATCCAAGCTGTTATAGGTGCAGAGTTCTAAACCTAGCCGTAAGGTCTGGTGGCAGAGGTTACTGGGAGTAGGCAGGCGAATGGGCTTGAGAGGGAAAAATAGATCAGCCATGATTGAATGGCGGAGCAGACTTGATGGGCCGAATGGCCTAGTTCGGCTGCTATGTCTTATGGTTTTATGGAGAGGCTGAGTCTTTACTGCTGTGACTTACAGTATGAACTTATGAAAGCTTTTTTTTGTGCTGTGTTACTATGACTCGTTGTTTTTATGAAACATATATATGATTTGGTTCAAACAGTGTTTTGCAGAAGCCATTGGAAAGCTTGGAGCTCCCATACTGCTACCTTCTTCCAGCAGATGCAACCTACCTGGCCAACAGCCATCATGCCCCCTTCCTGAGGAAGCTGGATTTGAGTGGTAACAACCTGTCCGACGTCCTCCTCACCCCCTTCTGCCAGATTCTGCAGCAGGCCTCCACCTCGCTGGTGTACCTGGACATCATGGAGTGCAGGGTGATGGACCGACAGCTCACCTCATTCCTCCCCGCTCTGAAGCAGTGCTCTCAGCTCCAGTACCTGAGCTGCTTCTGCAACCCCATCTCCAGCCAGGGCCTCAAGTCCCTGCTTCACACCGCCGTGCAGTTGCCATCTCTCAAAATTGTCGTGCACCCTATCCCGGTTGACTGCTACGAAGAAGGACTGCCCTGGCCCCCTTCCACCTACGACCTTATCGACTACAGTATCGACCAGCAGAAGCTCAGTCGGGTTGATGCAGAGCTGAACGAGATCCGCTTAAAGGCAGTGAGAACCGATATTGTCACCACGGTTGAGCTTTACAATGACTTCTCACTTGACATGTTGCAGTTGTACTGAAGCAAACTCTCCATTTTTAACAACGAGGACAACTTGTATTAAACGCGTTTGAGACACATGCAATTTACATGAATGTTTATATATTCACAAATGTCAAATAGAGATTAATTTTGTTGACACCTCTCCAAGGAAGCAGCAAGGATGAACCAATTTATTTGATGCCTTCCTCAGCTTAGTCTGTACATACAGGGTGTGCCAAGCTTAAGGGAGTGCAGAAACAAGGAACTGCAGATGCTGGTTTCCAAAGAAAGGCACAGAGTGCTGGAGTAACTCAGTGTAGCTTCTATACCTACTCAAAGTCCAACCGATAGCCATTACTCCTCGGTGATATGGTGGAGACATAGCTTATGCACTGGCCGCACTCACAGATAGCATAGAGCAAAAAACAAACCCTCCAGTCATTGTCTCTTGATTAATTAGTCTTTATTGTAGTACAAAACAAAGAAGTAATTCATAACTTGTCCCTCTTATTAATTGTTTCTTCTTCAGACAGTACGGTCGTGACCGTGCGGTCGTTACTGTGGTAAAAAACTGTTGTTCTCACCATCCCTCAAGGTGAAACTAACTCCCAATCTATGAGTGTGCTAGTCTCCCCCAAATTAGACACATCCCTCTACTTATCAAATCCCACCTACAAGCGTACATACAGATAAGAACTAGAAATATTAGACATGGCTATAATATACTGACTTAAGCTTAAATGGCTTACACAGTGGGTCAGGCAGCATCTCTGGAGAATATGACTAGGTGACGTTTCGGGTCGGGACCCTTCTCCAGATATTGCAGGGGGTGGGGGCCAGAAAGCTGGAAGAGAGGTGGGGTAGGACAAAGTGTGGCATTTAAAAGTGAATACATGTAAGAGGGGGGATTTGATTGTAAGATGGTTGGACGAAGGCCAGAGATGAAAGACAGAAGGTGTGAAACAAAAGGATTGAACAGTTGCGAATTGTGAAGCCAGAGGAAGGAATAAAAGTGGAATGGGGGGGAGACATAAGTGCGAGGGAAGGAGTGAGAGGAGTGGGTTTGTAGTTACTTAAAATTGGAGAATTCAATTCAAGGAAGTTCTGTTTATCATTCCCCTTTGAAAGTTCATTAGTAGGTTTGGTTCAAATGCGAGGTGCTAGTTGCAGCAGGAGGCATCCTATCGAAGTCCAAAGGGGAGTATTGAGTTGCTCCGTAGATTGGGAAATGGAGGAATATCTGTAAAATTGAATTTATATTGAGGAGCTGATTGAACAAGAATTACACTGGTTTCTGCCATCTAAAATGAAAGTGGATGTGATAAGTTTATGTTTCCAGTGTTCTGCCCCACCACTATGTCAATTTTCCGCAGAAAACCCAAACAATTTATGGACTTGAGTAAGTAAATGGCACTAAAATTCACAAATGTATGTGAAGCTTGGAGAATTAACTTAATGTGTCCCAAATCAGTCCAGCTATCTACAACAATAACCGCAGAGCTGTTACCTATAATCTGATCTTCACCTTGCTAGGTGAACAGAGGGATGCTCCATGACACAAAATGCTGGAGTAACTCAGCAGGACAGGCAGCATCTCTGGAGAGAAGGAATGGGTGACATTTCAGACTGAAGAAGGATCTCGACCCGAAACGTCACCCATTCCTCCTCTCCAGAGATGCTGCCTGTCCCGCTGAGTTAGTCCAGCATTCTGTGTCTTCTTCGGTTTAAACCAGCGTCTGCAGTTCCTTCTTGCACAACTGGATGCTGCATGGCAGCTTGGTAAGTTGCTGCCTGTCATTGTAAAGAGTAAAATTATAAGTGGAAGGTACACAAAAATGCTGGAGAAACTCAGCGGGTGCAGCAGCATCTATGGAGCGAAGGAAATAGGCGACGTTTTGGGCCGAAACGTCGCCTATTTCCTTCGCTCCATAGATGCTGCTGCACCCGCTGAGTTTCTCCAGCATTTTTGTGTACCTTCGACCTTCCAGCATCTGCAGTTCCTTCTTGAACAAATTATAAGTGGGGACTGGGCGTTGAATGTATTGGTAAACTCACCGTTTGTGCCTGGTATATTTCGAGTTTTGCTGAGTGGTTCGCAAGGTGCTGGAGCAATTCAGCGGGTCAGGCAGCATCTCTGGAGGACATGGATAGGCGACCTTTCTGGTTGGGACCGTTTTTCAGACTGATTGTGGTGGGAAGGGGGAAAGCTTGGAAGAGAAAGGTGGATATAGGTGACGCAGGTCGAAGTTTGGCAAGTGCATTGTATCCACCTCTCACTCGCCAAGCTTTGATCCACCACCCACCTCTCTTCCAGCTTTTTCTCCCCAGCAGTTTATAACGTTACATTAGTTGTACAATAAACCTCCCTGGAGCTGAACCATCATGAATACGAGTTTATGAGGTAGATCATTCCCAGTAGATTTATTTTCATGCGAATTGGAAATATTAAAAAAAACTGATGATGCTGAAAATCTGAAATAAAAACGAAATGCTCGAAATACTCTGCAAATCCACTCTTTATCTGTGGGAAGAGAAACTGACCAAGGACCTATGTCCTGAAGCACCAGTTTCTCGTCCCACAGATCGAGCTGCACTTGCTCAGTATTTGCAGCATTTTCTGGTTTATTTAAAATTTGTCATCCTGTTTGCATGAAGAGCATTTTATTTCATCAGACACAAAAACATTTATCTTTTAAGCTTCCTTATGATGAAACATGGATTATATTTTTAAACCCATCTTCCCAAAGTGTCCTTGTTCATCTGTGTTGTACACTTCAGAAATGTATATATTAAAATGTACCTATTTTTTCTTTTTTATTATTCCATTTTGTTTTCATTTTTTTAATTAATCAATTTAGTTCTTATATACTTGCTATACTAGATCTTCCTATTTATCATTGTTATCATTGCAAATGCACCGTATAATCCTACATACATCAAAACACATTGGGGTACTTTAAATACGGTGCTTTCTACAGAGAATAATTGTCACTCTTCTGACTAGGATTTGTTCCTTAATACTTTTTTTAAATTAACCATTGGACAAGCAAATAATGCTGATCAATTTAACACCTTGTTCTCATATCGTTCATTCATTCATTGGAACATTGTAAATGTAATGTTGGTACATATATGGCCTTGGATTTTTCTTCCACTTTGTAAAACAATAACACACCTCAGATTCCTTCCTTAGCCTTTTTTGCTTTTTCTTTCCTGGCTTTCCTTACTCGCAACTTGATTTATCTCTAGTATTTTCCAGTGTTAATAATATAATAATAATAAATTTTATTTATGGGCGCCTTTCAAGAGTCTCAAGGACACCTTACAAAAATTTAGCAAGTAGAGGGAAAACATGTAAGGGGAATGAAATAAATAGTAGAGACATGACTAGTACACAAAGTAAAGACAGAATTCAATACAAAACACAATATGAGGCAATTACCCTCGCAAGAAACGCTAGCCCTAGCCCTAGCCCTGGGATCTAGTGTGATCTAGCTGTGACAGGCTAGGTCCACAAATGGGGGGGCGTCGGGGAAAGTGGGGGGGGGGGGGGGGGTGGAGAAAGGGAGAATGGAGGGATAAAGGGAGGGGGGAGTGGAGAATGGGGAGAAGGTTGGAGAAGGGGGAAGGGAAGAGTGGGGAGAGAGGAGAGGAGAAGGAGGGATGGGGCGGGAGGGGGTGGAGGAGAGAGGGCAATTCAGTCTACACTAAATCCATTCCTGTGAAAAGTTAGAGACGGTGATTGGATCTGGAAGTGGACCGATACGTCTGTAAATAAAACTGAACGACTCAGACATCTTTTCATTTGCACAATTGATTTTATTGTATTAATTTAAATATATTAATGTTTAAAACTCATGCATTGAAGGGAGAATATTTTACAGTCCATCTGTAGTCCCTAACCCTATCCCTGACCCTGACCGTAACCATAACTGGGCGTCACCCGCAGGACAGCATACGTCAGCGTGTATTTCGTACAACTTGACGGTTTTACAGGCGCTCGCAATCACCGAAAAAAATCGCAAAGTGGGATAAGCCCTTTAGATTTAGCTCTTATGGCTAAAGGAATCAAAGGGTTTGGGGCGGAAAGCAGGAACGGGGTACTGATTGCGGATGATCACCCATGATCACATTGAATGGCGGCGCTGGCTCGAAGGGCCATATTTTCTATGTTTTATGACAATATATAGACAATAGACAATAGGTGCAGGAGAAGGCCATTCGGCCCTTCGAGCCAGCACCGCCATTCAATGTGATCATGGCTGATCATCCCCAATCAGTACCCCGTTCCTGCCTTCTCCCCATATCCCCTGACTCCACTATTTTTAAGAGCCCTATCTAGCTCTCTCTTGAAAGTATCCAGAGAACCTGCCTTTGAGGCAGAGAATTCCACAGACTCACAACTCTCTGTGAGAAAAAGTGTCTCCTAGTCTCTGTTCTAAATGGCTTGCCCCTTATTCTTAAACTGTGGCCCCTGGTTCTGGACTTCCCCAACATCGGGAACATGTTTCCTGCCTCTAGCGTGTCCAAACCCTTAACAATCTTATATGTTTCAATGATATACCCTCTCATCCTTCTAAACTCCAGAGTGTACAAGCCCAGCTGCTCCATTCTCTCAGCATATGACAGTCCCGCCATCCCGGGAATTAACCCTGTAAACCTACGCTGCACTCCCTCAATAGCAGCAATGTCCTTCCTCCAATTAGGGGTCCAAAACTGCACACAAAACTCCAGGTGTGGTCTCACTAGGGCTCTGTACAACTGCAGAAGGACCTCTTTGCTCCTATACTCAACTCCTCTGTTATAAAGGCCATATGTTTCTATCTCTCTCTCGGTTCCCTTTCCCCTAACAGTCTGAAGAAGGGTCTTGACCCAAACATCGCCCATCCCCTCTCTCTATAGATGCTGCCCGTCCCGCTGAGTTACTCCAGCACTTTGTGCCTATCTTCAGCCTGACCACAGTGTGATACGGCTGCAACATGATTTGCCAACGTTTAACTCAGTGATCCGACCAAAGATCCGATCGCGAACTGATGGAGAAGGCGCACAGTGTGTGATGACGACTCTCACTTCCGGGGTTGCTCTCACTTCCGCCCCTCCCCTCTGCCCCGCTTCCGCCCCCCTCCCTCTCTGCCCCGCTTCCGCTCTGCCCCGCTTCCGCCCCCTCCTCTGTCCCGCTTCCGCCCCCTCCTCTATGCCCCGCTTCCGGCCGGGTCACGTGCCGCGGGCGGCGGGTGGCGGGTGGCGGGAAGCTCGAGCGGCGGCGGGTGAGCGGGTGAGTGTCAGTCGGCGGCGACTGGGACAAATGTCGGCACCAAGGGGGCAAATAAACCGGCGTCTGCTCCTGGATGGGGGAGAGGGAGAGGGAGAGAGAGAGAGAGAAAGAAACAACCAACCAACACGGCCGTTAACATAGAAACATAGAAATTAGGTGCAGGAGTAGGCCATTCGGCCCTTCGAGCCTGCACCGCCATTCAATATGATCATGAGAGAGAGAGGGATGGGGACGCACACACACACACAGATGGGTGGAGTAATAGGAGCAGAATTAAGTCATTCGGCCCATCAAGTCTACTCCGCCATTCAATCATGCCTGATCTCCCTCTCCCTCCTAACCCCATTCTCCTGCCTTCTCCCCATAACCTCTGACATCTGTACGAATTTACTAGGGAAGGAATAGGTGACGTTTTGGGGTTGAGACCCTTCAGACGTCACCAATTCCTTTGCTGCATAGATGCTGCCTCACCCGCTGAGTTTCTCCAGCATTTTTATCGACCTTCAATGTTTACAGTATCTGCAGTTCCTCTTAAACGGAATCCTTAGTACAGATTTCCCCTTGATCTTATCCGTAATTTTCCATGACTTCCCCCTTGTGTCTCGACTTCACCAACTCACTTCCTTACCTCGGTGTCACAGCATCCCCTGATCTGTGGAGAGGAGCGACCCGAAATGTAACACATTCCTGCCCGGAGATGGGATACCTGTCCCGCTGAGTTACTGATTTTGTGTCTGTCTTGCAGTTAGGGAGAAAAGTGGGGAGTGATGGGTGTCAGATATGGACAGCAGAGGAGTGTAATGTACATAGTTTAAGTGGGAGTAGCAGGTCCCAGGAAAAATGTTGCCATACTACAATTGGCCATTGACGTGCAGGAGGACACGTAGTTCAAGGAAGAGGGGTGTGAAGAAAGGAGGGATTTTGGTGGTAGTAAGGGGGAGGTGGAGATGGGTGACGGCCACTAATTAAAAGTCTACTCCGGGTTCAGATCATGCCTGAACAACGTACCTCGGTGACTGCCAATCACCACCCCCCCCCCCCCCCCCCTGGACACTATTATTATTTATTCAACCATTTGACTATGTACGCTCTTCCAGTGAGATGCTAAATGCATTTCGTTTTCTCTGTACTGTACACTGACAATTTTGAATCTGAATCTGACTGATAAGGCTTAAGAGGACAAATATAAAACCAGAGGGAGCAACTCAGTGGGTCAGGCAAAATCTCTGGATAGGTAACGTTTCGGGTTGGCACCAGTTGTTTTGACTACATCTTAATGAACACATAACCCTTCTCCTGCAAGGAGGAAGCTCGCAGAGAGTTGAAGAGGGAGGTGCTGGCGAAGTTGGAAGCGAGGAGTGGGCCGGTTGGAGAGGGAACGGGGTATTGCCACAAGGTCGGCTGCAGGAGGCTCTCCGGGACACAAAGGCGGTCGGGCGAGGAGAGGGACGTCAGTTCACGGGCCGAGCCGGCGGAAGGTGACGGGAGGACGCCTTGCAGCAGCCTGGGGCTTACCTGCATCGGGAGCCGCTCCAGCACATCAAGCGTGTGGGCCTAACTTTGGCCTTTTAGTGAATGGCACCAAAATATGGAGACTCGTACATGTGTGATCAATGCAAATAGAAGTTCACTATGCAGTGCACATATGACAATAAAACTCCATGGAGCCATTGAGAAATGGATAGGTGGATACAGGCGGTTTGATTGGCAGATGGTGGACAAATGCTAGAGATTAAAAGGAGATAAAAGGGTAAAAAAAAAAATAAGATGAGAAGAGGAGTGAAATGTAAAGCCAGAGGGAGGAGAACTATAGAAGGATGTAGATGAAAGGGAACAGGGGTAAGGGGATGGGATGCTGGGAGAAATGGATTCGCATCCAGGTGGGGCACAAGGAAGAAGAGAAGGAGGGGTTGTGTTGGTAGGCTACCTAAAACTGGAGAATTGTCACAAAGTGCTGGAGTAACTCAGTGGTCAGGCAACAGAGAATATGGATAGGCAACATTTTGGGTTCGGATCCTTAATCAGGCTGATTGTGAGGGGGGGGGGGGAGGGGAATTTTCATCGGAATCTGAGTATCTCAGCTACTCCAGCTTTTTGCCTCTATCTTCGGATTAAACCAGCATCTGCAGTTCCTTCCGACACACGTGATAAGTGAATTTAAGTGAGGGAGTTTGATTGACGAGCAAAGGCCAGAGATAAAAAGGTACAAAAGGGTGTCAGATCAGGGGAGGAGTGAAATGGATGGCTATATAGCTGAAGGGATTTAATTTACCCCAACCTTGGAAATAAAAACACTGTTCTCATTATTCAATCATTTTTACCTCTGCTCGAATCCTGGTGAATTTGCATGAGCCTTCCATCAGATTTATGAAATCTTAAGGGGTACAGATATAGCCGCAGACTTTTCTCCAGTGTGGGGTGGGGGGTCTAAAACTAGAGGACACAGGTTTAAGGATGGGGAGAGGGGAAAATATTCACTGGAACCTGTGAGACTATGTTTTCACACAAAGTGGAATGAGCTGCTGGAGGATGTAGTCGAGGAGGATACAATAGCAAATAGATTTGAGCAGGTACTTGGTAGAAAGTTACAGGGATGTTGACCAAACACAAGAGTTTGCAGAAGGATCCCGATCCGAGATGTTGCCTGCCCACAGATGCTGCCCAACCTGTTGAGTTCCTCCAGCACTATGCGTTTTGCTCTGGAAATAGGCTGCGCATTATACATTTATGGGGCACCAGGAGGGTAATGTTTATTAAAAGTAGAAAATGACTTTTATACTCGTCTGAGAATGTTTCAAAATTTCCCCAGTCTAAACTAGCACAAAAATTGGACATTTGATACTAAATATTCTTTATTTCCTCCTCTGCAGAGATGTGACGTGTAGTGCAGGAGAGAAACCGGAGCGGGTGATTGCGAGCAGATGGATCGATACGATGAGTTAAAACGTCTGCTGAAGAAGTGGGAGACTTCGTTCCTCGAGGAACACAAGCGCAAGCCAAATAAGGTAGATGCTGAGCAGTAACTCAATTCTGAAAAATCCCACCACCATTTCTTCTCATCGAGCTGGATGTTTCCTCATCGAGCAGAAGACATAAAAGCTTGATAGCACATACCACCAGATTCAGGAACAGCTTCATCCCTGCTGTAATCCGACTACTGAACGGCCCTCTCGTATGCAAAGGATGAATTCCCAACCATCTCATTACAGCCCTTGCACTTTTTAAAAAATGTCTGCACATCCTCCATAGGTCGAACACTACATTTTGTACTGTATATTTCATCTTTGGCACCACTTGCTGTAGTCATGTTAAGTATGATTTACACGCATAGCAGGCAAATCAAAGTTTTTCACAGTATCCACGTGACAATGATAAACTAATACTTTGTGTTGCACATGTGAAGAGGATGCTTCTACACATGCTTGCCTTCTCAGAGAACTTACCTCCCCATCTTTTCCCTTATTTAGGTGGATGTGGCCGGTGCTTCGGAGGAGACACAATGTAAGTAATTGACTTTTGTGAAGCAAATCTTCCTTTAACAAAAAAAATAATATAATGTGTGGAACAGAGAGGAATGCAGGCAGCAAAGATCCAGAATTAAAATTAAGAAGCAAGTCGTCTGAACTCTGTTTCTTTGTCATTTTGTTTTTTCTCTCTCATAACATCATTAATTGATCACTGAAAGCAAGTCTCATTATTAATGCGTTGCTTTGTTTACAAACTTGTGTATGTGGTCTCCAAATGCCACGGGCAATTATTTATCCAGAGAGAGGGAGGAATAACGCTGTCAGAGACAGTATGTCAGGGGGTATGGAGAGAAGGCAGGTACGGGATACTGAGTTGGATGATCAGCCATGATCATATTGAATGGCGGTGCAGGCTCGAAGGGCCGAATGGCCTACTCCTGCACCTAATTTCTATGTTTCTATGTTAGTATGTCAGGAACCAGGGAGAGATAGTTGATAGCAAATTGGCTTCATGGAAGGAAGCAGAGGGTGATGGTGGAAGGTTGCTTCTCGGACTGGAGGCCTGTGACTAGTGGTGTGCCTCAGGGTTCGGTGCTGGGCCCGTTACTGTTTGTCATCTACATCAATGATTTGGATGAGAACATACAGGGCAAGATTAGCAAGTTTGCTGATGATACAAAAGTGGGTGGTATTGCAGATAGTGAAGATGGTTGTGAAAAATTGCAGCAGGATCTTGATCGATTGGCCAGGTGGGCTGAGGAATGGTTGATGGAATTTAATACAGAGAAATGTGAAGTGTTGCATTTTGGAATGTCTAACAAGGGCAGGACCTACACAGCCAATGGTAGACCTCTGGGGAGTGTTGTAGAGCAGAGGGATCTAGGAGTACAGGTGCATGGTTCCTTGAAGGTCGAGTTGCAGGTAGATAAAGTGGTCAAAAGGCTTTTGGCACATTGGCCTTCATCAGCCTTGAGTGTTGAGTCTAGAAGTTGGGAGGTTATGTTGCAGTTGTATAAGACGTTGGTGAGACCGCATTTAGAGTATTGTGTTCAGTTCTGGACACCATGTTATAAGAATGACATTGTCAAGCTTTAAAGTGTTAAGAGAAGATTGACGAGGATGTTGCCAGGACGAGAGTCTGAGCTATAGGGCGAGGTTGAGTAGGCTGAGTCTCTAGTCCTTGGAGCGCAGGAGGATGAGGAGTGAACTTATAGAGGTGTATAAAATCATGAGAGAAATAAATCGGGTAGATGCACAGAATCTCCTTCCCAGAGGAGGGGAATCGAGGACCGGAGGACATAGGTTCAAGGTGAAGGAGAAAAGATTTGATAAGCATCTGAGGGGTAACCTTTTCACACAAAAGGTGGTGGATGTATGGAACAAGCTGCCAGAGGAGGTAGTTGAGGCTGGGACTATCCCAACGTTAGACAGGCACATGGATAGGACAAATTTGGAGGGATATGGACCAAACATAGGCAAGTGTGACCACCTGCAGCCTGTCCGCGTTTTTTATTATTTTTTGTGTCTATGTTTATACTGTAGTAGTGTTATGTTATTTTATGTTGGGGGTGTGTGGGGGGGGGGGTGGGTGGGGGTGGGGTGGGGAGGGGGGGGGGAAACTTTTGAATCTCTCCCTGCACTGGAGACCCGACTTTTTCTCGTCGGGTCTCAGCTGGGGGGGCCGCAAGGGCGGCCTCCAACAGGAAGAAGCCGGGGACTCAGGTGCACTCACCTCACCGTCGGAGCTGGCCGAGACCAGAGCGGGTGGACGGTGGAGGAGCGCTGCCGCTGGCTGTTGCTGCTGCTGCTGCTGCTGCTGCTGATCGGAGGCTTGATGCGGGTCACGCCGGCACCGGGAGCCCGCGGATCCCTGGAGGGAGACCGCTTTTTCTCCTGCAACGGCGACTCTCCCCGCCCGAGTTGCGGGGTTGAAGAGCTTGGAGCGGGGCTCTGCAAACGCCGCCTGCGAGACACCGGGGGCTCCCAAATCAAGACCCGGTGTGCGACCTGCACCACCCGGCGTGGCTTTAATGGCCGCGGGACAATCGCCATCGCCAGCCGGGGGCTTTGACTTTGACTCTGACATCGGGGGGATAAGTTTATTTGTTGATGGATGTTTATGTACAATGTAATTATGTTGTGTCTGGGGTCTATTTGTGTGTAATGTATGGCTGCAGAAACGGCATTTCATTTGGACCTCCAGGGGTCCAAATGACAATTAAATATACTCTTGATACTTGATACTCTTGAAGTTGGCTCGTGTGGGCATGTTGGGGCAAAGGGCCTGTTTCCACACTGTATCACTCTATGACTTACATGGAGGCTACTTATTCTTGATATCAGCTTGATATCAAGATGAATTTCTTCTGAATCTTTGGAATTCTCTGCAACGGCCTGAGATGAAAGATGAGGTGCTGCTCCAAAAGTTTACTTTGGATATTGTTGGAAGAATCTTGGAGGCCAAGGGGAGAGGGTGCACGAGCGGAAGTGATACAGAGCGTTAAAGGGTCACCCTTGTGGACTGCACAAAGAAGTTCTGCAAAGGTATTAAGCATATTCAGGGCTGGGGTAGATAGGTTTTTACACCAGGAGGATTGAAAGGTTATGTAACTCTTAGAACTCTGCGAGTGAAGGATTTCCAATTGGAATATTTTATCTGGAGGAGAACTCAATTTTAGTTTCACATGTTGTAAATTATTTCTGTGATAAAATTTGGCCTCTGCAAACTGTAGAGATAACCTGTGCTTTGTGAATTTGCAGACCTATACAAGGAGTACAGAGCTATAAAGAAAACTAGAGAAAGCCTTGCTGCAGAAAGCGATCAAAGTCCACATGTGGACATTGTGAATGGGCCTTCGCAGGGCAGTAACCAAACTAAGGAGAAGGAAACGGTAAAACTGTTTTTCTTAGTCATATCTCTCGTCACTTATCTTTTGCTGTAACATTTCCAGATTTAGTGTTCCCCTCACTGGTGAAAACCTAGTTACTCATGACTTTCAAGTGGGATTTGGATGAGCACAAGCAAGAACAACATGCAAGATGGCGGGTAAAATAAAGACTGATTGAACAGATTGATCCACAAGGTGCCTACATCGATTGAATGGCTGCTTTTTGTGCCAAAAAAAAATAAGGATTTCTCCTATTTCTCCTATATTTAAGAAGTATCAAGGCAAATAGGAGGAACTCAACGGGTCAGGCAGCACCTCTGGTACTCTCTGGTAGTTCCCTCCGCAACTTCCTGGTTAACTCGTCCCTTCCCACCGAAACCACCCCCTCCCCAGGTACCTTCCCCTGCAACTGCAGAAAATGCAACACCTGTCGTTATACCTTCTCCCTCGACTCTGACAGTCCTTTCAGGTTAGGCAGAGATTCACTTGCACCTCCTCCAACCTCATCCACTGTATCTGTTGTTCAAGATGTGGATTCTTATACATCGGCGAGACCAAACGCAGATTGGGCGATCGTTTCGCGAAACACCTTCGCTCAGCCCGCCTGAACCAACCTGATCTCCCGGTTGCTGGACACTTTAATTCTCCTTCCCATTCCCACACAGACCTTTCTGTTCTAGATCTCCTCCATTGTCAGAGTGAGGCTAAACACAAATTGGAGGAAAAGCATCTCATATTTCGCTTGGGCAGCTTACAGCCCAGTCGTATGAATATTGATTTCTCTCACTTCAGGTAACCCCGCCATTTCCTCTCTATCCTTCCCCCACCCAAGTCACACTAGCTTCTCATTTTCACCCAACCCACAGCTTACAATGGCCTGTTTCATTTATCATCATTACTTTATCTCTTTATCTCTCCACATTACCATCTATATCTCTCATTTCTCTTATCCCTAACCAGTCTTAAGAGGGGTCTCGACCCAAAACGACACCTATTCCTTCTCCCCAGAGATGCTGCCTGTCCCGCTGAGTTACTCCAGCTTTTTGTGTCTATCTTCAGCACCTCTGATAAACATGGATAAGTAATGCTTTGCATTAGAATCCTTCTTCAGTCTCGATCTCGACCCGAAACGTCGTCTATCCGTATCCCCCAGAGATGTATCCTGTCCCGCTAAGTTGTTATTTTGCTGTGCATCTTGATGACTCAGTGCCATGATGATCACCTTATTTCAATTTCTAGACTTGCGAACCTGATGTTTGGGGGTCACATCTAAATCGTCAGAACAGACTTGTTCAGGAGCTTACGGTGCAGGAACATAGAACCATCAATGCATCGGCCCAGTATTATGGAATGAAATTGAAGGAGAAAATTGGAACATCGGGAAAAGTAAGGCCTTTATTTCGTTGACTTCTTACAGAGGTGTGATTTCAGGGGTGCTATTTTCCTTGCTTTATCTCATTCCAATAGAGTTTACAGCAGCCATATGCAAACATGGCCAACTTTATCCTTGCATTGCAATGCTTAGAACTATATTCTGCACACTGTATCTTTTCCTTCCCTCTACCTATTAAACTCGACATTGGCATGATCGTATTTATGTATAGTATTACCTGATTTGATTGGAAAGCGAGCACATTGAAAGCTTTTCACTAGTACACGTGGTTTATTATTGTCACGGGTACCTTGGTACATGTGACAATAATAAACCTAAACAGTCTTCTGTTCACTGCTGTTAAGGCACCTCATTGTGGTTGTCAGTCCACCATCCAAGCAGACTGTGTGGTGGAGACACATGGTACTGCAGGTGCTGAAATCTTATAACAAAACACAAAGTGCTAGAGCAACCCAGCAGGTCAAGCAGCAGCTGTGGAGGGAATGGCCAGGCAATGTTTCGTGTTGTGACCCGTCTCATGTTCAGATCCCAGGAATGTTTGGGCTAACATATGATAGCTGTTTGAAGGTAATGGGCCTTTACTCGCTGGAGTTTAGAAGGATGGGGGGGGCGGGAAGAGAATCTCATTAAACTTACCGAATGGTGAAAGGCCTGGATAGAGTAAATATAAAGTGGGAGAGACTAGGACCAGAGGCCATAGCCTTAGAATAAAACGATGTACCTTTGGAAAGATGAGATGGAATTTCTTTAGTCAGAGAGTAATGAATCTGGAATTCATTGCCACGGAAGGCTGTGAAGGCCGTCAATTAATATTTTGAAGGTGGATGTTGACAGATTCTTGATTAGTTCAGGGGTTATGGGGAGAATGGAGTTGAAAGGGAAAGATAGATCATGATTGAATGGCGGAGTAGACTTTATCGGCCGAATGGCTTAATTCTGCTCCTATCACTTATGAACTTATGAACTTCTTCAGACTGACTGAGACAACATGTGGTGTCTGTTGTCCAAACACCTTGTAGACCTGGGGAATGAGGATGTGGCTTGCATGTTATGAATTAAAAGTAACCATTGGGACATTTGACGTTTGATCTTGTGCATTGTATGAAAGTTGTGTTATTTTGCTTTCGTGGGAATGATCATCACCAATGATACCTTTGTAAAAACGTATTTTCACAACTTAATAATATGTAACAGTTCCCTAACAATAGATCAACCACAGTTTTGTACTTTAAAATATATGTTATCTTTTAAAAGGAGAGGCCAGTCTCCCTGCGTAAGTCAATAACTCCAAGAAGACCACGGATGTCCAAGGAGATTAAGGCCAATGAAACTAACCTGGCTGTTGGAGCAGAACCTGCCACCACCCAAACGTTTCAGAGACTGCAGACTACAACCAACGAGCCCCCTGATGGGCCTGAGCAGCTGGAGTTACTGCACGCCACCATGAAGGGTATTACTCCTTCAAAAATCCTCCTCACACTGGCACAGTCTCCTCAACCTATAAACAAACTACAACTATTGCAGCAGAGCGTATCGAGAAGAATGTCCTCGCTTGACGTTGGCTGGTTGGACAGGTGCCAGGGGAGGACCCAGCAGGAAGTGGGCTTGCCCATTTCAGGCAACTGTTTGTCACGGGCCGGTGCGGCAAATGGAGCACGTGATCTCGATCTGGATCATGGGAGGCCATCGGCCAAAGGCAAGTCGCTGCCTTCAAATGACTCCACACCAGAAGCCAATGACAAACCAGAAGCCAATAACAGGACTCAGTCGGCTAGTGGAAGGCACCAAAGTGATGTTCCTGCTGCAGTCGATAGTAAGCCATGTCCGGTGAGCTGTATCTCTGCAGTAGCTGGTTGTGCCCCAACATTATTCGGCATTGTCCCTTTGAACGCTGTGTGCGACTCTGCTCCCTGTCCAACTGGTCTTGGAAAGCCTGCGGTATCAGAGAATGACTATTTAACTCCTACTTGTCAAATGAAGACCACCAAAGTAAAATTCCAAAACCCCATGGAGGGCCAATTAAACCACGATTCAGTTGCGGCAATGCAGAGAGCTTCGTGCCTGCAAGACCTCTCCCCACAGACGTACGAGATTGTGAAACCTGACTCGGGCACCGAGTTAAAGACTGACTGTAAGGAGGAATCGGACAATGTGAAAACTAGGAGCAAAAAGCGACGGAGAAAAGATGTGGAGCAGAGTTTTGGGGCTTGTGAAGGTGAGACCAAGAAGCGTCGAAGGACAACCAAGCTTTCAGACGCTGGCTCAGCACCGGATAAAGAGAGGGGGCATTCGAGTAAAGCTGGTTCCAAACTTAAGGCAACTGAAAGCTCTCACATTGAGGGTGACAGCAAGAATAAACCGAACTCTGCGATTCCGCACGAGAATCTGTATGGAGATGTGGAGGAGCAGAGCCACCCATCAGAATCTGGAAGGACTGCAGCAACCAGGTATGTGCAGACATTGTGGCTTCACAATAAGGTGCCAGGAGGCTGGACGGCTATTTGCTTTGTTTTTTTTTGTTTCAACATTAACCAAAAGAATAAAACCAAACTGTATTGTAGTTTTATCACCTTGTTTATTTAGCCAGTGGTGAGATGTTTGTTCTATACATCTCTACATCACCGTCTATATCTCGTGTTTCTCTTTCCCCTGGCTCTCAGTCTGAAGAAGGTTCTCAAGCCAAAACGTCACTTATTCCTTTTCTCCAGAGATGCTGCTTGACCCGCTGAGTTACTTCAGCTTTTTGTGTCTATTTAAGATATTGCTACTTGTTTTGCTGTCAATGGAGATTTATAAAATTAGGAGACGTTAATACAGTCAGAACCTTTGTCCCAGGGTGGAAATGCCAAAAATTCCAGGGTATAACTTTAAGGTGAGAGGTGCAAAGTTTGAAGGAGATGTACTGGGCATGTTTCCTTGCATAGAGAGTGGTGGGTGCCTGGAATCCACTGATGGTGGTGGAGATAGATCGTATAGTGGCATTTAACACGCTTTTAGATAGGTACATGGATATGCAGGAAATGGAGGGATATGGATCATGTGCAGGCAAAGAAGATAATAATAATAATAATAATATCTTTTATTGTCATTGCACATAAGCGCAACGAGATTTGGGTTTGCAGCTTCCATCCGATGTCATAACTTAAATAACTAATAAAATTTAGATTTAGATACCCTGAGAAACATGGTTTGTAAAAAGAACATTACAACAGTAAAACAGTTCAAACAGACTAAAGAGCAGATGTGTCTGTGCGACATGACCGAGGGAGACAGCCCATAGGGGGATGGGGGGCACTCAGCAGGGCCGGTTCAGAGCGCTATAGCTCTGGGAATGAAGCTGTTCCTGAGTCTGGAGGTTTGGGCGTAGAAGGCCTTGTAACGTATGCCGGAGGGAAGTAGTTTGAACAGTCCATTACAAGGGTGTAAGGAGTCTTGATGGATGCTGATGGCCTTCCTGAGGCACCATGTGTGGTAGATGCCCTCCAAGGCTGGTAGCGGTGTCCCAATGATCTTCTGCGCTCTGTGGACGACGCGCTGAAGAGCTCTCCTCTCCGCCTCCGTGCAGCTGAGATACCACACAGAGATGCCATACGTTAATATGCTCTCTGTGGTGCAGCGGTAGAAGGTTGTCAGCAGCTGTTGGGGCAGACCAGACTTTTTTTAATGTTCTCAGGAAGAACAGTTGTTGCTGTGCCTTTTATTAATTTATCTTGGCATCATGTTCGCCACCGGCATTGTGGGCCAAACGGCCTGTTCCAGTAATCATTATATGTTAAAGATAGGTTACAAAAATCTATGTTCAGAGGGTGATTTTAAAATGTTGAATTTTCTGTTGCTGATTATAGTAGGTATCAATAACTTCTTCAAATGATAGGCAATTACTTGACTGTATAGAAGACTGGACTAAGACTTGACGTAGTAAAACTATAGCATGGAATGGATGGGCTGAACATTCTGTGACCCTTGTATGATCTTTTAGCTTTATATAAAGACATATAAAGTCAAACTGTTATCAGAATACTGAACGGTCGTCCCATAAACTAAGGTGTAGTCATGATCTTCCAGCCCACCTGATTGAGAACTTTGCATGTTTCCTCTGTAACTGTAACACTATATTCTGTGCTCTGGTGGTTTTCTCTTTGTACTACCTGTTCTACGTGTATGGCTTGGCTGTACTCATGTGTGGTATGATTTGACTGGAAGCTTTTTATTGTATCTCGGTACACATTACGACCCAATAGCACTTATTTATCCCAGGAGGGAAATTAATTTGCCAAGAGTCATAAAAAACACAAACACATGGCAATGATAAATCTAAACTTCAACTGCGCTTTCACAGATCTGCGCAGTGTGTACCCGATGAGCCAGTTAGTGTCCAGGGCCTCCCCCATGTCATCTCGCACAAAGTGGGTTTTTTAATCCTGTTTTTCCAATCCTAATTGTCCAGTCACATGAGATTCCAGAGTTCAACGTGGAAAAATGGTGTCAGGGCTTTAACTTGTAACTTCAAATGTTTTGCTTGAATGTTTTCATGAGCCTGAATTCTGATTTGGCATTGCATTCAGCCCAATTAAGTTACTGCAGCAATTACTCTCGGTATTGATTCCTTAATAATTATAATGATCATAACATTGTGGGGGGGGGGGATGCTTTTTTAATTTCAGGGTCGCACCTCCCAAAAAGGATGGAAACTTTGTGAGGATCAACCTAAAGAAGAAATCGCACGTCAGGGGTGGTGTGTTAAGGGGAGCATTTCTTCGCAAACAGGTGCCGTCTTTCAATGTTTCAATTAAAATGTGGTCATTATCTTTTTCTGGCATTTAATCGAGAAGCGTCAACATCGCTCTTTTGGGGTAGTTTCTTAAATTGGAAATTATATAGCTCAGAAATGAAATGTTTTGTTCTGACTTTCTGGTTTGCAGCTGTAATGTTCCTGTTTGGTTTGTAGAGCTGTAGGATATGTGAAAAGACTGGCACAAATAGGAGCCTCTGTCTCATGGCGTTAGAGCCACTGGTTCATTCCTAACGTGTGTAGCTTTCCATGTGGTGTTTGTGCGTTCTCCCCGTGACTTGTGTGGGTTTTCTCCCAGTGCTCTGGTTCCCTCCCACATTTCAAAGGCATGTGGGTTGGTAGGTGAATTGACCACTGTAAATTGCCCCTAGTGTGAAGATGAGTACAAGACCCCCTCGACGCCCGACTAATGTACAACCCATATAATATGATAGTGTGTATGGGAGACTGGCGGGATGGATTTGCCGGCTACAGGCATCTGCTGTCAGTTTGTGGCGATATTCTTTTACCAGGGCACCGCATTTCCGACTAACAAATTGTTTGGGTTACATATAATTCTCAATGTGTGAGATTTAATCAAATACATTCCAAGTTTTTCCCAGCTGATGAATGCCTAACATGTGTACACTGTACATACGGGCGAGTGTTTGGAGACATCCCGGCAGGATGGATGGGGTGAATTTGTTGGCTCCTGTGGGGCTGCAGCACCTTTTGCTGGGTGAGAACTCTGATCATCTTTGACTTTTAAATGTTCTGGTTCTGAACAACTCTTGGAAACGGAACCCTGGTGTAATCTGGGGAGAACCTGTATTGAGATGTTTCAATTCTAGATGGGAGCCAACGGTTGATCGATGACATAAATAAACTGCTTTAAATGAAAAGTTTTGCATTGTTGTTATCACTCGGATAGGTACAGCGGGGACACAGTTCCTTCAGTCCACTGAGTCCTTGCCAACCATCAACCATGGTTCTAAGTCTTCATCAGAAAGTTTCTTCAGGAAGAGCGGCACAGTGGTGCAACAGTAGAGTTGCTGCCTTACATTGACAGAGAGGGCCCATGTGTTAAAATTGGGGTAAGGCCAACTTTGAGGTTATGAGAGAAAATCTTGCTCAAGTTGATTGGAGCAGGTTGTGTGATGGGGAAAGAAGCATCAGCCAAGTGGACGTTTTTAAAAGTGTGCTGACAAGACCTCAGGATATGCACGTCCCTGTTGGGGTGAAAGGCAAAACAGGCAAACGTCAGGAAGCTTGGCTGACGAGGGAAATTGAGGCATTGGTCAAGAATAAAACGGACGCTTGGGATAGGTACAGGCAGCTGGGATCAAGTGTATCCCTGGACGAGTTTCGGGAACTAAAGAGCAAAGTCAAAAAGGATATTAGAAGGGCAAATAGGAGCCAGGAGATAGCTCCTGGACAATCCCAAGAGATTTTATAAATACATAAGGGGGAAAAGGGTAACTGGAGAGAGAGTGGGACCCCTCAGGAATCAAAGTGGTCAACTCTGTTGAGCCACAGGAGATGGGCAAGGTCCTGAATGAGTATTTCTCTGTATTTACCAAGGAGAAAAACAGGAAGACGGAGAAACTTGGTGCAGTCAATGGAAGTGTCTTGAGAGCAGTCAGTGTTACGGTCAAAGAGGTGCTTAAGGTACCGTGTATGAAGGTAGACAAATCTCCAGGGCCTGATCAGATATATATATCCAGGGACATTGTGGGAAACTAGAGATGAAATTGCGGGAGCCCTAGTCGAAATTTACGCGTCGTCTTTAAATACTGTAGAGGAGACGGAGGACTGGAGAGCGGCAAGTATTGTGCCTCTATTTAAGAAGGGCCGCATGGAAAATGCTGGGAACTTTCGGCCAGTGAGCTTAATGTTTGTGGTTGGAAAGTTACTAGAGGGTTGTACCAGTCACGGATAGGATATTAAGGCATTTAGACAGACTAGGGCTGATTAGGGATAGTCAGCATGGTTTGGTATGTGGGACGTCGTGTCTCACAGATCTGAGACATTTGAAGACATGACCAAAAAGGTCGATGAGGGCAGAGCTGTAGGTGTTGTGTACATGGACTTCAGCAAAGCATTCAACAAGGTTCCGCATGGTAGGCTGCTCTGAAAGGTTAGATCGCATGGGATCCAAGGAGAGATAGCTGAATGGATAGAAAATTGGCTCCATGGAAGGAAGCAGAGGGTGATGGTGGAAGGTTGCTTTTCAGAATGGAGGCCTGTGACTAGTGGTGTACCTCAAAGTTCAGTGCTGGGTCCGTTACTGTTTGTCATTTACACCAATGATTTGCATGAGAACATACAGGGCAAGATTAGTAAGTTTGCAGATGATACAAAAGTGGGTGGTTTTGCAGATAGTGAAGATGGTTGTGAAAAATTGCAGCAGGATCTCGATCGATTGGCCAGGTGGGCTGAGGAATGGTTGATGGAATTTAATACAGAGAAATGTGAGGTATTGCATTTTAGGAAGTCTAACATGGGCAGGACTTAAACAGTGAATGGTAGGGCCCTGGAGAGTATTATGGAGTAAAGGGATCTAGTTGTGCAGGTGCATGGTTCCTTGAAAGTGGTCGCAGGTTGATATGATAGTCTAAAAAGGCTTTTGGCACTTTGGCCTTCATCAGTCAGAGTATTGAGTATAGAAGTTGGGAGGTCATGTTGCATTTGTATAAGATGTTGATGAGGCCTCATTTAGAGTATTGTGTTCAGTTCTGTGCACCATGTTATAGGAAAGATATTGTCAAGCTGAAAAGAGCACAGGATATTTACGAGGATGTTGCCAGAACTAATGGGTCTGAGCTATAGGGAGTCAAGAGTCAAGAGAGTTTATTGTCATGTGTCCCAGATAGGACAATGAAATTCTTGCTTGCTGCAGCACAACAGGTTATTGTAGTCAGAAATACACATCAGATCAGTGTGTCCATATACCATAGAACGAACACACACACACACACACACACACACACACACACACACACACACACACACACACACACACACACACACACACACACACACACACACACACACACACACACACACACACACACACATAAATAATCAAAGTGCAATAAGCTGTTGTAGTTCAGAGTTTGTTTGAAGTTGTGTTTAATAGTCTGATGGCTGTGGGGAAGCAGCTGTTCCTGAACCTGGATGTTGCAGATTTCAGGCTCCTGTACCTTCTGCCTGATGGCAGCGGAGAGATGAGTGTGTGGCCAGGATGGTGTGGGTCTTTGATGATGCTGGCAGCCTTTTCTGAGGCAGCGACTGTGATAGATCCCCTCGATGGTAGAGAGGTCAGAGCCGATGATGGACTGGGCAGTGTTCACAACATTTTCCGCACCTGGATGCTCAAGTTGCCGAACCAAGCAACGATGCAACCGGTCAGCATGCTCTCTACTGTGCACCTGTAGAAGTTTGAGAGAGTCCTCCTTGACATACCGACTCTCCATAATCTTCTCAGGAAGTAGAGGTGCTGATGTGCTTTCTTGAGTAGGCTAGAACACTTGGAGCCTCATTCCTTGGAGCGGAGGAGGATGAGAGGTGATCTTATAGAGGTGTATAAAATCACGAGTTTAATAGATCGGGTAGATACATAGATGCATAGACAATAGGTGCAGGAGGAGGCCATTTGGCCCTTCGAGCCAGCACCACCATTCAATGTGATCATGGCTGATCATCCACAATCAGTACCCTGTTCTTGCCTTCTCCCCATATCCCTTGATTCCACTAAGAGCTCTATCTAACTCTTTTGAATGATTCCAGCGAATCTGCCTCCACTGCCTTGTGAGGCAGAGAATTCAACAAATTCACAACTCTGTGTGAAAAAGATTTTTCCTCATCTCAGTTCTAAATGCCCTACCCCTTATTGTGGTCCTTGGTTCTGGACTCCCCCAACATCAGGAACATCCTGCAACTAGCGTATTCAATCCCTTAATAATTTTGTATATTTCTATAAGATTGTCATCGGGTGGTGCCGAGATGGCAGCCTCGCCAGCAGCCTGTGTGTTATTTTGACTTTTTTGTTATTTTTAGCTTGCCTAATATGTATGTTTTAATGTTTCTTGGTATGTTTTTATGTAGGGGGGGGGGGGGGGAATAGGGGGAAATGATTTTCAGTCACTTACCTCGACGGAGATGTGATCTTTCTCCGTGTCACGTCTCCGTCCCCTCCCCGCGGCCTAACAACTGAATTGGTGCGGCCTTTCATGGAGACTGGCCTGGAGCTTCAAGCTGCAAGCGTGGCGCGGACTTACCATCACGGAGCGGGCGATCCTTTCCCGAGGATCGCTGTGGAAATGCTCCAAACGCGAGACGTGGACTTCAACATTGTGAAGCCGCAGTCTCCGGTAATAATTTCGTCCCGACGCAGGAGTCTCCATCATCCCGACGAGAGGACTTGAACATCGGGCCATCGGCAGAGGCAGTGCTGAGGGTTGAACATCGGGCCACCACGGGTGAACAAAGGAGGAAGATGACTGAACTTTATTGCCTTCCATCCCAGTGAGGAATGTTGATTCCATTGTGGTGGATGTTTATGTTAAAATTCTTGTGTATTGCGTTCTTTTTTTTGCTTATGGCTATATGGTAACTCAAATATCACTGTACCATAATTTAATAAATGTGAACGTGAACTTGATGCCCTCTCATCCTTCTAAATTCCAGTGAATACATTCACTGGCTCGCCCTTGTCCATTTTCCTATTTACATCCTCAAAAAATTCCAAAAGATTAGTCGAGCATGATTTCCCCTTCGTAAATCCATGCTGATTTAGACCAATCCTGTTACTGCTATCCAAATGCGCTGTAATTACAGCTTGAATAATCGACTCCAGCATTTTACCCACCACCGATGTCAGGCTAACTATAATTCCCAGCTTTCTCTCTCCCTCCTTTCTTGAAAAGAGGGATAACATTAGCTACCCTCCAACCCACAGGAACTGATCCAGAATCAATAGAATATTGGAAAATGATCGCCAATGCATCCACGATTTCTACAGCCACCTCCTTGAGTACCCTGGGATGCAGACCATCATGTCCTGGGGATTTATCAGCCTTCAGTCCCATGAGTCTACCCAATTTGAATTTGAATTTCCTTCAGTTCCTCCGTCACCTAAAATCGAGCATCGAAAATGCGTCTAGAATTTAACTTTTGTGACCCATGTCTGGGGACTACTTGAAATTTTGCACAGATTTAGATAAAATATAATTGAGAAGGAATTCATGACTCGTCAGTGCCAAAGGTTGCACATTAATTAATTAAGCTAATTAGAAAATAATATAATGAATTTGGTTGTGAGTGTGTATTTTGAATGAGACTGCCGCAGAGGTCTGGTTCCTGAACCCGCCTAATTAATGGGCGAGGGCAGTTCCTGTGCGTTCCCCCGTTTATTGAACCCCACTGAGTGCCAGTGGGCAGAGTGGGGATCACGGCCATAGTGGGACCGGGGCAGTGCCATGCTGGGGGAAGGCAAAGGCATCTTCCACTGACTGGAAAATGCCTAATCCTAACTCGCCCCTCTTCCAGAGCTGCCCACGGCTTGAGCTGGAGCCGTATCGGGACCGGCTGCGGGCTCCGTAAGTGTGGCTGCTCAGCGTGTCCATCTCGGCCAGCATGCCCTTCTGGATCATCATGGTGATGATGGTGGGGAGCAGCACTGCACTGCACGCCGCCCGGGCCTCCTTCAGCATCTCTATAGCGCTGGCTCCATCAGTTCGCCTGCTTGCTTGCTGCAACACCGGCCGGCCGACAGCCCGACCGATCCTTCGCAAGCATCCACCGGCCTACCGACAACCCGACCGACCGATCCTTCACAGCACTCACCGGCGGCCTGACAGCCCAACCGACCCGTTACAGCATCCACCGGCCTACCGACAGCCCGACCGACAGCCTGACCGACCGACCGACCCTAATCCTAATCCTAACCCTAGCTTTACATTTTTATTATCATTTTTATTTAATTGTTCACATCATAACTTTACAAAGATAAATCAATTGTAATACAAAATTATTAGCAAGGTTATCATTATCTTTATTCCCTCGAAACCTTGCTATTGTTGTGATGTTATTAGGAGGCAGCCACCATGAAACAAAGCGCGTGATTGGTCAATTGGCGTCCGACGCAATGTCAAACATGCATTGATTGGACAATTACTACTCGGAAAATTGGAGGTTTTTTCATATTTTAAAATTATGTGCAGGTTTTGTTCTTGACGAGTTTCAGGTATGATTTCTATAATATTTTTACATAATATATTAAAAATTCAGGTAGTTGTGTGTTTTGGGTCACATATTTAAATGAAAAAGCACCTCGGCCCACAGCCTTTAGGTCCTCTAATACATCTAGGAGATTGTTTGTGTCTTCCTTAGTGAAGAAAGAACTAAAGTACCTGAAAGTGTGAAAAACAATGTCACACAAATGGTGGTGGGGGTATGGAACGAGCTGCTTCTTCTTATCGAGTCCACATACAAGATTAGAAGTTGTTCAACTAGAGCTGAGCACACTTCTCGGCATCTGCATATAAGGGTGTCTGTCTTGCGCATCTTGTGCGTGGTGGCGGAAAGATTGGTGGAAACAAGGCCGCGATGTGAATGCTCTTTCCTTGACACCATGGAACAAGCTGCCCGAGGAGATTGTTGAGGCAGGGACTGTCCCAACGTTTAAGAAACAATTAGATAGGTACATGGATAGGACAGGTTTTGAGGGATATGGGCCAAATGTGGGCCTAAGGGCCAGTTTGCACGCTGTATTGCTCTATAACAGAGACCCGGGTTCGATCCTAACTTCGGGTGCTGTCTGTATTGAGTTTGTACCTTCTCCCTGTGACCGTGTGGGTTTTCTCTGGATGCTCCAGTTTCCTTCCACACTCCAAAGACGTACAGGTTTATGGGTTAATTGGTTTCGGTAAGTTGTAAAATTGTCCCGAGTGTGTGTAGGTTAGTGTATGGGGCGATTGCTGATCGGCACGGACTCAGTTGGGAGGAGGGCCTGTTTCCGCGCTCTATCTCTAAAGTCTAAAGTTCCACTATAATTCACACACAAACGTTTTTCTTTTTGCATGATCTGGATTACCAAAGGCCTGGAAGCAGAAATTTCAAATGAAAGGGGAACGTTTTGGTGGTGGACGATTTAGTCAGAATGGAGACACTTGTTTTCGCTGTGGAGCAGCAGGACATTGGGCCATGGACTGCAAGGGTCATGGTAGGTGCACACATTGATTAAATGTTTCTGTTTCAGAATTAGGGCTTTACGTTGAGTGCTAAGAGCCTGATGTGTAAATGGTTGTGTAAAGACCACCATCCACAGTCTGACTGACCGATGGAGCCATAAGGGAATGACAGAGGATGCAATAGAATTGTCGAGTCATAAAGCACTGAAACAGGCCATTCCCAGAATCACTTGTTAATAAATGTACTGGTTGTTTCTGTAACTTGGTGTTCGTCTTATTTCGTATATCAGTGGTTGCCAAGAGGCATTTTTGTTTTCAGTAGTTAGATGCATTCCTCCGTGAGACATTTTTGTTTCTTAATAAGATTTCTGAGTTTGATATTAATTTGTGCATAGTTTCATCCTGTGGCAACGGATTACGTTGAACGTTCCTAGTATTGCTCTTCTTGGTTATAACTGATTGACCTTGGTTACATCACTCTTCCCCTCAGGGCGTAACAGCGGGTTTAAAACAGCATCCGAGGAGAAGGTGGAGACCTCTGAGATAATGGATGATGAGAGCTCACCACTGCCAACCTTGGAGGAAGTGGCTCGTTTGACATCCACGTGCAGCACAACTAGTGGTAGGAGTGAGCAATAGGAACTACTGACCAACAGACTCATTTTTAATCAGTAAAACTTTTAAAATTCACACTGAGTAAGAAAGCATGGTAAAAATTAGATGAAGTTTTTGTGAGAGTCTGTTATATATGTGCATTGAATGGAAAGAGATGTTGAGCTAATTCACTATTAACAAAGGCACATCATAATTGCTCCTAAAGTGCTGGGGGAACTCAGTGGGTCAGGCAGCATCTGTGGAAGGAATGGGCAAACGTAATCTGGGGTCAGACTCTGAAGAAGACTCCCAACTCAAAGAGTTGTCTGTCCATTCTCCCTGCTTGACCCGCTGCGTTCCTCCAGCACTTAGTGATTTGCTCAAGATTCCAGCATCTGCAGTTCCTTGTGTCTCCATGTATTGTTCATCATTTACTGAACCTCTGCTGTTCTGCACGGTTAAGCTGTAAAATGGTTGATATTTCTATTTAATCAAGAACGGGTTTCAAGGCAGGTTGCAGTTAGAGAGAGGACAGGTGACCTTGGTGAATCGACAGGCAAGCCAACTCTTCAAATCCCGCATGAGTTTTGTGATTGAACTTTTTAAAGGGACAGTCTGGAAACCTAACAATTTCCCACCAATTACTCTTGGTCATTTTCTTTGTTTTGCTTCAAAGTATACAGTCTGGGCCTTGTCAAAAGCATTTAGGGCAGCATAGTAGCACAGCTTCAATTAAACAAATAGGAAATGGCTGACCAGTTAACAAAGTACTTTGGTTCTGTTTTCACTAAGGAAGACGATAACAATCTCCCAGAAATATGAGGGGACCGAGGATCTAGTGCAGGGGTCAAACTCATTTTAGGTCACGAGCAAAATGCGACTTCATGCACGCCGGATATTGCCGCACGCGCACGAAAGCAGTCCAATCCGGCACCGCGGACAGCTGCAGCCCGCTCTGGCATCGGGGAAATCATCCCGCGGGCCGGATCGGACCCCTTCACGGGCCGTGAGTTTGATACCCCTGATCTATTGGGAGAGAGGAAATGAAGGGAATCCACATTAGTCAGGAAATGGTGGTATGTAAACTGTTGGGACTGAAGGCAGATAAATCCCCAGGACCTGATGGTCAGCATCCCAGAGTACTCGAGGAGGTGGCTGTAGAAATCGTGGATGTATTGGCGATCATTTTCCAATGTACTATAGACTCTGGATCAGTTCCTGTGGACTGGAGGGTAGCCAATGTAACCCCACTTTTTAAGAAGGGAGAGCGAGAGACACCAGGGAATTATAGACCAGTTAGCCTGACATCAGTAGTGGGGAATTGTGTGGAGTTTTGATTCCTATTTCCTTCACTCCATAGATGCTGCCTAACCCGCTGAGTTTCTCCAGCATTTTTGTCTACCTTTAGTAGTGAGGAAGATGCTTGAGTCGATTATTAAAGATGTAATAGTAGTGCATTTGGAAAGCAGTGACAAGATCGGTCAAAGTCAGCATGGATTTATGAAGGGGAAATCATCCTTGACTAATCTTTTGGAATTTTTTGAGCTTGTACCAAGTAGAATGGATAAGGGAGAGCCAGTGGATGTGGTGTATCTGGACCTTCAAAAAGCCTTTGACAAGGTCCTACACAAGAGATTAGTGTACAAAATTAGAGCACATGGTATGGGGGGTATTGACATGGATAGAGAACTGGTTGGCAGACAGGAAGCAAAGAGTAGGAATTAACGTGTCCTATTCAGAATGGCAGGCAGTGACTAGTGGGGTGCCACAAGGCTAAGTGTTGGGATCCCAGTTATTTACAATATATATTAATGATTTAGATCGGGGATCGGCAACCTTGTTCTGCATGGGGGGCCGGGAAGCATGACTGTGAGCGGATGGCGGGCTACATCTATCACGTGTACACATAGATCCCATCCCCATCCCGCCCCGGATGGTAGGCATCAAATCACGTGTTCACAGAAGGTAGACAAAAATGCAGGAGAAACTCAGCGGGTGAGGCAGCCTCATGCAATCCTTGCATGTCTCACCCACTGAGTTTCTCCAGCATTTTGTCTACCGTTGATTTTTCCAGCATCTGCAGTTCTTTCTTAAACCTGTTCACAGAAGGTGAGCGGCTTTGCGCAGGATGCAGTTCAGCCAAGCGGGCCGGATGATTACGGGGGGAAAATCCGCCTGCGGGCCGGATAATTTCGGGTTACGGGCAACATTCGGCCTGGGGGCCGTAGGTTGCCGACCCCTGATTTAGATGAAGGAATTAAATGTGACATCTCCAAATTTGTGGATGACAAAAAGCTGGGAGGCAGTGTGAGCTGCAAGGAGGATACCATGAGGCTGTTCAGTGATTTGGATAGGTTGGGTGAGTGGACAGATACATGGCAGATGCAGTATAATAATATGGATAAATGTGAGGTTATTCACTTTGGTGGCAAGAACAAAAAGGCAGATTATTATCTGAATGGTGTCAGATTAAGAAAAGGGGAGGTGCAATGAGACCTGTGTGTCTTTGTACATCAGTCACTGAAAGTAAGCATGCAGGTACAACATGTTGGCAATGAAGAAAGCAAATGGCACGTTGGCCTTCATAGCGAGGGGATTTGAGTATAGGAGCAAGGAGGTCCTGCTACAGTTGTACAGGGCCCGGATCAAACCGCACCTGGAGTATTGTGTGGAGTTTTGACCTCCTAATTTGAGGATGGACATTCTTGCTATTGAGGGAGCGCAGCATAGGTTCACCAGGCTAATTCCCGGGATGGCGGGACTGACATATGATGAAAGAATGGATCGACTGGGCTTATATTAACTGGAATTTAGAAGGATGAGAGGGGATCTTATAGAAACATATGAAAATTCTTAAAGGATTTGAGCGGCGAGATGCAGGAAAAATGTTCCCGATGTTGGGGGAGTCCAGAACCAGGGATAGTTTAAGAGTAAGGGGTAGACCATTTGGGACTGAGATGAGGAAAAACGTTTTCACCCAGAGAGTTGTGATTCTGTGGAATTCTCTGCCACAGAAGGCAGTGGAGGCCAATTCATTGGACGTATTCAAGAGAGAGTTAGATATAGCTCTTAGGGCTAACGGAATCAAGGGATATGGGGGAGAAAGCAGGAACTAGGTACTGATTTTGGATGATCAGCCATGATCATATTGAATGGCGGTTCTGGCTTGAAGGGCCGAATGGCACATATATATTCTATGTTTCACTGTGCCTGAGACCCAGGAACGATCCTGACTTTGTGTGTGCTGTCTGTGTAGAGTTTACATGTTCTCCATTTGACCGTGTGGGTTCCATCTGGGTGCATCGGTTTCCTCCCACATCCCAAAGGCGTGCGGGTTTCTAGATTAATTGGCCTCTTATAAGTTGCCCTAATGGATAAAAAAGTAGACAATACTGGTGTGAACAGGTTGGTGTGAACTCGGTGGGCCAAAGGACCTTTTTTCATGCATTATGATGTATGTAGAATGGAGGGGGGGGGGGGGGGGGGGGGGGGGGGGGGAGTTATTTCTAAGTTATTTCAGGCTTTTGAACATTTTGATTAATAACTCGAGAAATAATGCATTAATTTTTCAGATAAGACATTTTTGGATTCCACGGGATAAATCTCTATCGGAATATGTAAAAATGTTACCGTTGCTGCGTAGTTTTTTCGAGAAGATGCGATCACACCTAAACAAATAAATAAATAAATTCACATCCAAGATCAGAGTTATATAGTTATATAGACCAAGTGGGACCCGTTGGGTCCATATCACATGGGAGGCTTGGTCCCCCAACGCAACCCGATCCCCAATGCAATATTTCACCACTCACCCATAGCCCCCACGGGAGGCCTGGTCCTCCAACGCAGCCCGTTCCCCTTTTTCCAACACAACCCGTTCCCCCAACGCAATATTCCAGCACTCACTCATAGCCAACACTGTGCAGGGGCTGTTCATTTCGCCTTATTCAGCCTTCCTCATTTAAAGCATTTTTAAAAAGCATTTGCACTTGCTTGCAGAACTCGGTGTACTGTGACTGACATTAAAAAAAATGCATTTGCAATTGCTAGCTAGCAGAACTCAGTGTACTTGGATAGCAACAGTTGCGAGCAGGGTTAAGCACAGGGCATGTTTTTTCCAAGTTTTTAGATTTTTGAAAATTTTCATAATTAACTCGAGAAATAATGCATGAAATTTCCAGATGGCGGTTTTTGACATCATGGCATGAATCTCTATCGGAATATGTAAAAATTTCATCATTAGCGTGTCGTGTTTTCGAGGAGATGTGAATCGCACACGAACATCACACACACAAATAAATACACATCCAAGATCAGAGTTTTATAAGTATACTAGACCAAGTGGGACCAGTTGGGTCCCATCCCTTCAATGCACGGTTGCGGAGGGGAGGGGGGGGGGGGGCGGCCTGCGGCGCCACAAACACACTAACCACCCCCATACACACACTAACCACACCCCCCTCCCCCTCCCAACACACACACACACACACACACACACACACACACACACACACACACACACGCACACACTAATTACCCCCTCTTTAAATTATGAGAGGCATAGATAGGGACAGACAGTCAGAACCTTTTTGTATAGGAAAGAACTCCAGGATTTTGTACCTGTAGTCAGAACCATTTCCCAGGATAGAAATGTTTTTTTTTTTTTAAACTGAGTACTGGAGTGACTCAGTGGGTCAGGCAGCATCTCTGGAGAACATGGATAGGTGAGGTTTTGGGTTGAGATCCTTCTTCAGACTAAAGAAGGGACCCAACCTGAAATGCCAAGTCTGAAGAGGGTACCGACCTGAAATATCACCTATCCATGTTCTCCAGTGATGCTGCCTGACCCAATAAGTTACTCCAGCTCATTGTCTTTTATTGTAAACCAGCATGTGCACTTCCTTGTACCCCCATATAGAACTGTCAAAGACTGGAAGGCAAAGGTTAAAGGAGATGTGCGGGGAATGTTTTTTGCACAGAGAATGGTGGTTGCCTGGAACACGCTGCTATGGATGGTGGTTGAAGCAGATATGATAGTGGCATTTACAGACTTAGATAGGCACATGGATATGCGGGGAATGGCGCAATATGGCTCGTGCATACAGAGGAGATTAACGGCACAAATGTTGTGGGCCAAAGGGCCTGTTCCTGTACTGTACTGCCGATGTTCTTACACAGGTAACACACCTCCATTGCAGGTATATCGATTCCAGAGGAGCCTGGACTGATGCCTGCTGATGAGGTGGTGCCAAACTCCATTCGTCCCTCGTTTGAGCAGCCAGTAGCTCCACCAGCCGTGGAACCTCTATACAGCCTTGGAGATGATGGGAAGGTTGTTGGTACGTCATCTAATTGAGTTCTTTACCTGCGAAGCTCGTACAAATGTAGAAAATCCCAACTGTGTATCATGCAGTTGGTATTTGACATTTTGGCATGGCCGACTGGCTATTTTATTTGTGTAATGGTTAAAGTATGGCAACAATATTGGATGGAGTTGTTATGCTGTTATCCCTGTTCTTCACTCTGGAGTGGATTGAAGATATTGCAATATTATACAATGAAGATGCTTGTTACAGGTTCAGAGTGAAGGAATCCTTCCCTTCCACCTTCAAAACAACATTAGTTTTAGTTTGGTTTATTATAGTCATGTGTACCAAGGTGCAGTGTAAAGCTTTTGTTTGCGTGCTATCCAGTCAAAGAAAAGACTATACACCAACACAATCAAGCAGTCCACTGTGCACAGATAAAGGGTACAACCTTTAGTGCAAAGATATAACATTGAAGGCTGATTAAAGATAGTTCAGTATCCAATGAAGTAGATGGGAGATCAGGAGCGCACTCTAGCTGATAGGACGACTGTTCATTTGCTTGATCTACAATAACACTCCATTAGATTTATAGTGACCTTTTAGAGGTTTGTAAAATCATGAGGTGCATAGATAAGGTGAATAGCTAGTCTTTTCCCCAGGGTGAAAGGGGAAAGATTTAAATGGGACTTGAGAAGCAACTTTTTCCACAGTCACAAAAAATTGGGACATTTAGAGATCCCGTGGACAAATATTGTGATGAAAACGTTTGGTGAGATATGGGCCTGGTGCAAGCAACTAGGATGTTCAGTTAGGCATTGGGTCAGTATGGATGAGTTGGGCCGAAGGGTCTTTTGCTGCGCTAAGTAGCTCTGTGGCTATTTTCGTTGGTTTCTTCCCACATGCCAAGGATATGTATGCTGATAGGTTAATTGGCCACTGTAAACTAATCCTAGTTTGTAGATGAGTGGTAGATTCTGGGAGGAGTTGGTGAGAATATGAATAGAATTTAAAAAAAAATTGGGATTTGTGTAGAATTAGTAAAAATGGGTGTTTGATAGCTGGTATAGACGGTGAACCAAAGGACCAATTTACATCCTTTTCCAGGTTCGCTCAAAATTCCAGCATCTACAGTCTCTAGTGTCCATGAGGGAATTTCGATTAACTAATGTTTCTCACTCTCTCTGTCAGCTACTCCACCAGAAGTGCAGGAGGCCCTTTTGGAGCTCGGCTATCAGTCTTTCAGACCGGGCCAGGAGTTGACCGTGATGAGGATTTTATCGGGTATGTGAGTAAAGGAATTTTTCCTTCTGTGCATTCCCGCTTCAGTGTGAACTATGCATGATTTCTTTTGACATGAGTTAGCCATTGTACACCAGCTATCATGCAAGCTTGGGAGAGCAAGGACATTGTAAAGAAATGTTATCGACACACTGTGACTTTACTTCTTTATTACATTCATACTGTGGCATTACAGAGAGCACTAGCTGTACGTGGTTTGTCACGGAAACTAGAGAGCGATATGTGGGTGGGGAGGTTGTAATTATACTTGTGATATGGGGAGTGGTTAGTAGTGATGAGGTAACTATATTAAGGGTCACATGCATATGTCATCTACAGACATGGTCTCCAGTGGCAAGGATAGGGCGGCACATCGGCAGAGTTGCTGCCTTACAGCACCAGAGACCCAGGTTCGATCCTGACTACGGGTGCTGTCTGTACAGAGTTTGTATGTTCTCCCTGTGACCGTGTGGGTTTTCTCCGGATGCTCTGGTTTCCTCCCACACTCCATCAAGATGTACAGGTTTGTAGGTTAATTGGCTTCGGTAAATTGTAAAATTGTCCCTAATGCATAGGATAATGCTAGTGTCTGGGGTGATCTCTGGTCAACGCGGACACAGTGGGCCGAAGGGCCTGTTTCCACACTATATCTCTAAAGTCTAATAGTCTAAAGTGAGGAGACCATACTCCTGCAGCATGGACATTAATGCATACATGTAGCTGGACATATGTGGGTGCTTGTTAGCATGTATATATACATACGCATGCCCTGACTCTCGCACAACACACATATACTCTCTCATGCATGCACTCTCTTTGTGTGGTGCTCTTACCAGCTACCACTTCTTCATTTTCCCACTTGATCACCCACACACCCGCGTCTCGAGCATGATTCTCCCTATCCAAGAATCTCTTCTCGTTCTATACTCTTTGCCATTTCTCTGACCCCTCCCCATCAAACCTAACCATCTCGTTCCAACCCTTAACCTTTCCCCGTTTGGCTCCCTCCTTTCTTACATAGGGCACCCCATTCCCTCTCCAGCTCCTGCCCTCTCCATCCCATCTGTACCTCCTCTCCCCCCGCCCCCATTGTTTTGACAGTGCTCTGCCAATTGTCTTTCTGTAGATATATTGGTTGCTTTGAGCCTGGATAGAGGGGATGTGGAGAGGATATTTCCACTGGTGGGAGAGTCCAGAGCCAGAAGTCATTGCCTCAGAATTAAAGAACGTTTCTTTGGGAAGACGATGAGGAGGAATTTCTCTAGTCAGAGGGTGGTGAATCTGTGGAATTCTTTGCCACAGAAGGCTGTGGTTGCCAAGTCAGTGGATATTTTAAAGCAGAGATAGATTCTTGATTAATACTGGAGTCGGGAGTTATGGGGAGAAGGCAGGAGAATGGGATTAAATGGGAAAGATAGATCAGCCATGATTGAATGGCGGAATAACCCAAGGGCCGAATGGCCTAATTCTGCTGTTCCTATCACATGAACATGAACATGAAATAATATGGTTGGAACATGTGACAGCCGGGAGCACGTCAAGTCTAATTGATGATTTGGAGTCAGTGTAGTTGGTTGTAAAGTAATAGGCAATGTTGGAAGCATTGAGGGAAAAAAAATTTGATTTGTAGAAAAATGTTTGATTCCACTTGTGCATGGAAGGGAATTTCCAAGACCTGTACCTATTGTGAATGAGACTCTGGTGTTGAGATGATTGGTTTGGCAGTGGGGTGTGGGTGGGAACTAAATGATGGATTCCTCCTTTGAGCAAACTGGGGAGAGTGATCGGTGAAGATCAGGAATTCCAATCTGCCCTGAATTCGCCATTCCTGAATTCTCTACATGTTAAATTGAGTAATGTCTGTGGTACGTGAACTTACTTCAACCCTACCATTTAGTTCAAAGTCAAAGTATTATTGTCACATGTATCGAGATATATTGAAAAGCTTTGGCTTGCTTGATATCCAATCAAATCAGATACGGTCTACCCTTGTTATTAGGGATCTCTTTATAACGGATTTTGTTTATATCGGACGGAGCATCCCCACATAACCAGACACCTCTGTCTCTTTAAGAACACAGGCTGCTAGTTACTCTGCAGGAAGTCATTGACATTGACAAGCAGTTGCTTCGATCGACACTTCAAGATACAATTTATTTGTCATTTGGACCCCTTGAGGTCCAAACGAAATGACGTTTTTGCAGCCATGCATTACAAACAAATAGACCCAAGACACAACATAATTTACATAAACATCCATCACATTGCTGTGATGGAAGGCCAAAAATCTTATCTCTCCACTGCACTCCCTCCCCCCCCCCCCCCCCCCCCCCCCCCCCCCCCCCAAAGTCAAAGTCCCCCCCGGCTTTGTGCACAATATGATGGGTCTCGACCTGAAACATCATCTATCCATGTTCTCCAGGGATACTGCCAGACCCACTGAGTTACTCCAGCATTCTCTTATCTATCTACTTGTGCACAATTGAGATTGAAGATGCAACGAGACCTGGGTGTCAGGGAGATGCAACGAGACCTGGGTGCCATGGTACACCAGTCATTGCAAGTAGGCAAAGTGTTTAAGAAGGAACTGTAGATGCTGGAAAATCGAAGGTACACAAAATACAAAATGGAGATACTCAGCGGGTGCAGCAGCATCTATGGAGCGAAGGAAAAAGGCAACGTTTCGGGCCGAAACCTTGTACCTTTGAATGTAGGCATGCAGGTGCAGCAGGCAGTGAAACAAGCGAATGGTATGTTAGCATTCATAGCAAAATGATTTGAATATTGGAGCTGGGAGGTTCTACTGCAGTTGCGCAGGGTATTGGTGAGACCACACCTGGAGTATTGTGTACAGTTTTGGTCTCCAAATCTGAGGAAAGACATTCTTGCCTTAGAGGGAGTACAGAGAAGGTTCACCAGACTGATTCCTGGGATGTCAGGACTTTCATATGAAGAAAGACTAGATAGACTAGGCTTGTACTCACTAGAATTGAGGGGGGATCTTATAGAAACTTACAAAATTCTTCGGGGGTTGGACAGGCTAGATGCAGGAAGATTGTTCCCGATGTTGGGGAAGTCCCGGACAAGGGGTCACAGTTTAAGGATAAAGGGGAAACCCTTTAGGACCGAGATGAGAAAAACATTTTTCACGCAGAGAGTGGTGAATCTCTGGAACTCTCTGCCACAGAAAGTAGTTGAGGCCAGTTCATTGGCTATATTTAAGAGGGAGTTAGATGTGGCCCTTGTGGCTAAAGGGATCAGGGGGTATGGAGAGAAGGCAGGTACAGGATACTGAGTTGAATGATCAGCCATGATCATATTGAATGGCTGTGCAGGCTCGAAGGGCCGAATGGCCTACTCCTGCACCTATTTTCTATGTAATACTCTATTAAACAATGCAACAAACAGCCTTTTGTATTTTTAGCTTGCAGTAACAAAAACATTTTTCTAGTTGTTAAAAAGCACTTTGTATTTGAAAACAACTTGTTGTATCACAGAGTGACTGCTAGGTGGTTGGAGTGAATTGTTCACTGGGTTATAGTGGACAATCGGCAATAACGGACACTGTTCCCCCTCCCCTCCCAATGGACCGTGTATAATGAGGGTTATCTGTAATACTGTACATGAATACAATCAAGCCATAAACGTATATGTGGTTAAATATAATAGTGGTGATCCCGATGCTGTTTAATGCCGTATGTTTTGTTCTCTGTTACAAACTAGGTCTTTCCACCTTGGTTGTGCTATCCACCGGAATGGGGAAGTCATTTTGCTATCAGCTACCCGCATACCTGTACGCTAAAAGGTCAAAGTGCATCACCGTGGTGATTTCGCCTCTTGTCTCACTAATGGATGACCAGGTAAGAATTTGGGGGGTTTTTTCCCTCGTGTTTTCCGCACTTTTATTTCGCAAGTTACTCTGGCTGCGTTGTCAAGTGGGATTGCAATGGGATTTCTTGCAGATGGAGTTAATCTGGACAAGTGTGAGGTGTTGCATTTGGAAGGTCAAACTTAAAAGGCGAGTATATGATAAATGGTAGGACCTTGAAGAGGATTGATATGCAGAGAGATCTTGTGAAGCGAGGCTATAATTGTGTGAAAGTGGCAATGCAAGTGAATAGGATGTAAAAAAAACATTGCACGCTAGCCTTCATCAGTCAGATCACCGAGTTCAACTTTGCCAAGTCATGTTACAGCCTTAAATTAAAGGCAGAGGAATTAAAGTGTTTGGCATTTGGAGCATTGTGTGCAGGTCTGGTCGCGCCATTGCAGGAATGATGTGGAACTTTAGAGAGGATGCAGAAGTTCACTAGTATGTTGCCTGAATTAGAGAGTTTTAGCTATAAGGTGAGTTTTGAAAAATTTAGATTGTTTTCTCTGAACATTTTATTTTCTCTGATAAACGTATATAAAATTATGAGAAGCATCAATAGTCAGAGCACTTTTCCCCAAGGTGGAAATGTCAAATGGTTTAGGGCATTACTTTAAAGTGATAGGGGAAAGTTCAAAGGAGATGTATATTTTTTTACACTGAGTGGTAGCTGCCGTGAAAGCATTGCCTGGGGAAGTGTGGAAGCAGATACGATAGAAAAGTGTCATTTGGACAGGCACATGAACAGGAAGAGAGTGGAGGGATATAGACCATGTGTGGACAGTTAAGACCCGAAATGTTGCCTATTTCCTTCGCTCCATAGATGCTGCCTCACCCGCTGAGTTTCTCCAGCATTTTTGTCTACCTTCTATTTTTCCAGCATCTGCAGTTCCTTCATAAACATTAAGACCAGTTTAATTTAGTATTGTGGTCCGTACAGATATCAGGGGCCGAAGTGCCTGTTTCTGTGCTGTACTGTTCTGTAAAAACTGAGTGGAAGAAAGTTTTTATTCTCAAAGAATGCCTAAGAAGGAGTTGTTTCTATACTGACAATGGAGGAGGCCTAGGACAGAAAGGTATTACAGTGATTACATGTCAGCATATTAATTTGTGATCCTGTTGCTATGAAGAGAGATTAGGCAAATAAATATTCACGTTTTCACTACTGTGCCCAAGATACCAGGATATATTTGTATTTCTGAAGAAGAGATGTATTGTAACAGTGAGTTATTTCGATTATCTGCAATGAGCCACTTAATGTCGTTCATTATCTTTATCACAGGTGTCTGGGCTCCCTTCCAAATTAAAGGCTGTTTGCATCCACTCCAATATGACAAGAACACAGAGAGAAGCAGCTGTGGAAAAGGTCAGCTTAATGGTTAATTGTGATAATTGTGAATTATTATCAACACAGTTTGCCCTTTTTACAGAGTCGTGGTATATAACAGGCAAGTGGAATCCTGTCAGCAATGATAGCTCTTTGGAAAAAAACATCTAATTAAATACCCTTCCTACATCTGTATCCATAGGCTTGTACTTACATTATTCAAGTATTTATCCAGTTTGTTGTGAAAATTCCGGCCGAGTTTGTTTTCAGGAGTACAAACTAATTTTATTTCTTTAGAGGCACAAGTGTCCGCAGAAGCCAAAATCTTAAGTAAAACACACTTGATGGGGAACTCAGCGGATCTGGCAGCATCTATGAAGGGAAATGACCAGAGGACATTTTGATAGACACAAAGTGCTGGAGTAACTCAGCGGGTCAGGCAGCACCTCTGGAGAAAAAAGATGGGTGACATTTCATCTCGGGACCCTTCTTCCGACAGAAAAGATCAGAACCATTCATGACTGGTCCCAGAACACTGATGCAATCATAAAGAAAGCACATCAGCACCTCTACTTCCTGAGAAGATTACAGAGAGTTGGTATGTCAAGGAGGACTCTCTCGAACTTCTACAGGTGCACAGTAGAGAGCATGCTGACCGGTTGTATCGTGGCTTGGTTTGGCAACCTGAGCGTCCAGGAGCGGAAAAAGGCTGCAAAAAGTTGTAAACACTGCCCAGTCCATCATCGGCTCTGACCTCCCTACCATCGAGGGGATCTATCGCAGTCGCTGCGCAGAGTGGCCAGCATCATCAAGGACCCACACCATCCTGGCCACACACTCATCTCTCCGCTGCCATCAGGTAGAAGGTACAGGAGCCTGAAATCTGCAACATTCAGGTTCAGGAACAGCTGCTTCCCCACAGCCATCAGACTATTAAACACAACTTCAAACAAACTCTGAACTATAACAGCCTATTGCACTTTATCTGTTTATTTATGTGTGTGTATATATATATTCTATGGTATATGGACACACTGATCTGTTCTGTATTTATGCCTACAATATTCTGTTGTGCTGCAGCAAGCAAGAATTTCATTGCCCTATCTGGGACACATGACAATAAACTCTCTTGACTTGACTTCTGGCAGGGCGGTGCCTGGTAGGCCCATTGTTTGCTGGGGAAGGTGTGATCTCATAAGGAAAATATTGTTGAGAACTGTGGAACTGGTAAAACTATGATGGAGGGAAGGAGCATTTTGAGCTGGCTTCTTCAGACTGTTGGAGGGGGAGATAGCTGGGAAAGAGAGGTTGTTGCCCTATTTTTTACCCTCACCTGGGGCGGCACGGTGACGCAGTGGTAGAGCTACTGCCTTATAGCGCCAGAGACCCGGGTTTGATCCTGACTACGGGTGCTTGTCTCGATGGAGTTTGTACGTTCTCCCTGTGACCTCCGTAGGTTTTCTCCTGTATCTTCGCTTTCCTCCCACACTCGAAACACGTATAGGTTTGTTAATTGGCTTGGTATAAATGTAAAATTGTCCCTAGTGTGTGCAGGGTAATGTTAATATGCAGGGAACGATGGTCGGTACAGACTCGGTGGGCCGAAGGGCCTGTTTCCGCGCTGCATCTCCAAACTGAACTAAACCTCTCTCCAACAGCTACCTCCCCATTCCCCCTTCCTCCCCTTTAACTCCATCGATCTGTAGAACGGTTCTGATCCAAAATGTCGTCATTTCATTTCCTTCCACAGACGCTGCCTAACTCGCTGAATTTGTTTCTTTGTCTGCATGGAAAGAATCGATATTAATTCTGTCGCTCTGTTATATATGTAAATGTTGTGTCACATATATTACCTGGTTTGGCGTTGAACCAGAACAGTGGCAGTATTGTCAGCATAAACACAAATGCTGATTCTTTCTGAAAAGAGATTTACTTGTGAAATACTGATTTAAAAATAAATTGTGGTACAAGAATGCCAGGCAAAGTCAACAATTACCTCCCATAGAATTCAATGGCATTTCCATTACTTATGATCTTCCACCATCAACATCTTGGTGATCCTTTGATCACAAATTCACCTAAGTCAGCTATGGTTAGATGGCTGGTATTCTTGTAAAGTCACAAAAGTGCTGGAGTAGTAACTCAGCGGGTCAGACAGCGTTTCTAGAGACTGATGTTTTGGGTGGGACCCTTCTTCAGACTGATTGTAGTAGGAGAGAGAAAGCAGGAGAATAAATAGGGGCGGAACAAAACCTGGTCAAGATGGCTACAGGTGAGGGAGGGGGGTTTAATGGCATATGGGTCGAGAAAGGCTAGAGATGAAAAGGGTGACAAAAGGAGAAAAAAGGGTATTGATAAGGCGAGAAGTGAAATGTAAAGCCAGATGGAGGGATATAGGTGGGGGGAGGGGAGGTTTGCTACACTTCATGGGTCACTGGCCACTCCAATTAATTCCTGTGTCCTTGTGATATGTTGATGTTTGCACCTTAACAACACTCAACAAAATCACCAATGTCTCTTGACTTTGAGCCACATTAAGCATCCATTCCCTCCATCACTCGTACGCTGGCTGCAGTGTGCACCGTCTAGATCAGTCTCCTCTGTTCAAGCTCTAGAGCAGGTTGGCAAGCTGCCTTTAACAGCATCTGAATGTGCGGAGATGTTGGCGCAGGCTGCTGGGAGCCGAGGAACTTTTTTCCCAGTGCCGATGCTGTAGACCTAGAGCTAAATTCCCCCACCACTACTAACACACAGAATATGTAGGGCATGCTTACCATTATCGATAGGGGCAATGAGTAGAAGAGCCAGCAAGTCATGATGCAGCTGTCAAAACTTTGGTTAGGCTGCATCTGTAGCTTTGTATGCAGTTCTAGTTGCTCCATTGCGGGATGGATGTGGAGTCTTTGGAGAACGTGCAGAAGAGGTTGACTCGGATGCTGCCTGGATTAGAGGGTATTAGGTATAAGGAGAGGTTGGACAAACTTGGATTGCTTTTTCTGAAACATCGGAGGTTGAGGGGAGAGAAGTATGTAAGATAGCAGATCTTATATACAGGTGCACAACCTTTTATCCGGTGTTCCGGAAACCGAAAAACTCCGAAAACCGGCCATTTTCCCCCAGGATGTCGTCTGCACACCAAAGCTCGCGTTTGGCGCCAAACTTGACCCGAAACGACCCACGGTCAACCCAGGTCTGTACTACTGTAGCGGCTGCCTTCTCCCCGGAGACCGGGGAGACACTTAAATATCTGTAAATCATTGCTTAAATGTTAGTCAGTTAGTTTGGAGGGCTTTTATGTGAAGGGGGGGGGGGGGGGGTGAAGGGGTAAACTTTAATTCTTAGTCCCCTACCTGGTCGGAGAGGCGGGGAGTGGTCAATGCCTTACCGGGTCGCCGTGCAGTAAGCTCCGCAGCGCTGTGGCCGCCAACTCCTAGCTGGGGCTGCGGGCGTCCGGCCGCGGGCGGCGCCGGTTGTAGCTCCGACACCGGCAACTCTACCCCTGGCTGCGAGGCGCTCCAAATCCACCGCCTCCCGCGGCCGGACGCCCGCAGCCCCAGCTCCGCGAATGTTGGGAGTCGGCGGCGTCGCAGCGCTGGGATACTAGCGGGGAGCGGGCAATGCCTTACCGGGTCGCCATGCGGTAAGCTCCGGAGCGCTGTAGCTGTCGACTACCAACATTCGCGGAGCTGGGACTGCGGGCGGCGCTGGATTTGGAGCGCCTCGCAGCCAAGGGTAGAATTGCCGGGGTCGGAGCTCCAACCGGCGCCGCCCGCGTCCGGACGGAGCCCCCAGCTCCGCGATGTTGGGAGTCGCCGACCAGGTAGGGGACTAAGAATTAAAGTTTCCCCCTTCACACCCCACCACCACCCCATAAAATCCCTCCAAACTAACTGACTAACATTTATGCAATGATTTACAATGATTCCCCGGTCTCCGGGGAGGAGGCAGCCGCTCCAGACTTTTCAGGCCGCCCGCGCTACCTACCTAATCTACGCTAAAAATCTTCCATTCGGAAATCCGAAAATGTCCGAAATCCGACAAGTGTCTGGTCCCAAGGCTTTCGGATAAAAGGTTGTGCACCTGTAGTATATAAGGTATGTAAAGCATAGAAAGGGTAGACAGTCAGAACATTTTTCCAAGGGTGAAAATATCAAAGACTGGAGGACATAGTTGTGTGTGAGAGGAGGAAAGTGTAAAGTTCATGTTATAGGTGCAGAATCAGATAATTTGGCCCATCAACTTTACTCTCCCATTCAATCATGGCCGATCTATTTTTCCCTCTTAACCCCATTCTCCTGCCTTCTCCCCATATCCCGTGATACCTGTACTAATCAAGGAGATGTGTAGGGCGAGGATTTTACACACACGGTGGTTTCCAGGGTTAGTGTTGGAAGCTGATATGATCATGGTGTTTAAGAGGCTTTTGCTTAGGTTCATGGATTTGCAGGAGTGGAAGTATATGGATCATGTGCAGGCAAAGGAGATTAGTTGAACTTGGCCTCATGTTTGGTGCGTACATTGTGTGTGGAAGGACCTGTTCATGTGCTGTTCTGTTTGATGTTTAAATGCACTCCAGTTGGTAAATCAAGTTAGCAGCTAATAAGAAAGACTTCTTTTAATTTGTGTCTGCTTCACTTGTTCACCCTTGACCCACAGGTGAAGGAGGGGAAGGTCCACGTTCTGCTGCTCTCCCCGGAAGCGCTGGTTGGGGGTGGCCACGCTGGATCGAGCTGCCTTCCACCTGCACGCGATCTGCCCCCAGTGGCTTTTGCTTGCATTGACGAGGCTCACTGCGTCTCTGAGTGGTCGCATAACTTCAGACCCTGCTATCTGCGCCTGTGTAAGGTAAGGGAGGGGCAGCTCGGTAGAATGCCTTTTATTGTCATTCAAACAGACGTGGTTTGAACGAAATTTCATTCCTGCAGTCATGAGATTACAAAAAAAAACACAAAAAAAAAAACAACCAGACACACACTTAACACAATTTACACAAACATCCATCACAGTGAATCTCCAACACCTCCTCACTGTGATGGAAGGTAAAAGTCTCTCCCCTTTGTTCTTGTCCCGCGATCCAGCAGTCCAACTGCACCATCGAGGTGACTGGGGCTCAGGATGTTAAAGCCCCCAGCGGGCAATGGTAAATTCCGCGGCCGTTTAAGCCGTGTCGGGAGACGTTAGACCCCGCTCCGAGTCATTTAAACCCCGCGATTCCGGCGGGAGAAGTTGCCTTTGCGGGAGCTCTGAAAAGCGGTCTCCCACCAGGGACCCGCGAGCTCCCAATGTTCCTGTCCACCAGGCCTGTGGCCGGAGCCTCCGAAGCTCCAAAGTCGGGTCGCAGCCGGTGGTCACCACAGCTCTCCCTGCTCCGAAGTCGGCCAGCTCCGCGATGGCGAGTCCACAGGCTCCGCGACTGGAACCCTCAGGTTGGTTCCGGTTGGAGGCGGCCGCCAGCTCCATGATGTTAGGCCCAACGACACCGGAGACCCGACAGGGAAAAAGTCGGGTCCCCGAACAGGGAAGAGATTAGCGGTTTCCCCCCCCCCCCCCCCTCCCCACATATACACAGCTAAAAAATAATAAAAATTAAAACCAAAATTAAAATTAAAACCAAAAACATACATTAAATAAATTAAAAAAAGACTGCAGTCGAACTGCTGCCATTAGGGATCTTATAGAAACTTACAAAATTCTTAAGGGGTTGGACAGGCTAGATGCAGGAAGATTGTTTCCGATGTTGGGGAAGTTCAGAACAAGGGGTCACAGTTTAAGGATAAGGGGGAAATCCTTTAGGACCGAGATGAGGAAAACATTTTTCACACAGAGAGTGGTGAATCTCTGGAATTCTCTGCCACAGAAGGTAGTTGAGGCCAGTTCGTTGGCTATATTTAAGAGGAAGTTAGATGTGGCCCTTGTGGCAAAAGGGATCAGGGGATATGGAGAGAAGGCAGGTACAGGATACTGAGTTGGATGATCAGCCATGATCATATTGAATGGCGGTGCAGGCTCGAAGGGCCGAATGGCCTACTCCTGCACCTATTTTCTTTGTTTCTATGCTGCCTGACCCGCTAAGTTCCTCCTGCACTTTGTGCTTAGCTCACGATTCCAGCATCTGCAACTCCTTGCTTCTTTATTATGACTGTGGTACTGCTTCACATTGACTTGATCCTGAGACCTGGGTTCCATCCTGACTTCAGATTTTGGCTGTGTGGAGTTTCCACGTTCTCCCTGTGACCACGTAGATGCTCTGGTTTCTAGGTGCTCTGGTTTCCTCCCACATACCAAAGTCGTGTGGGATTGCAGGTTAATTGGCCTCTGTAAAAGATTGCCGCAAGTATGCAGGGAGTGGATGCGAAAATGGGATATCATAGAACTAGTGTGAATGGGTGATCAGTGGTGGATGTGGACTCTGTGGGCCAAAAGTGCCTGTCTCCATGCTGTATCTCTAAATTAAATGTGTCCGAATGAGTTTGGCTGCTCAAGTAATTAACTAAGGCTGAAATAAAAAATAATAGTCTCGATTAAATTACCAGCCGTTACCAAAAATGACCATCTGGTACACATGCCCTTTTTGGGAACACCATCTGCCACCCACACCGTCTGGTGTATAGATACTGTAGGTGTCTGCAAACCCACAGCAATATTTATTAATCACTCTCCGCCATAATCTAGCCAGCCATTCTGACCACAGGCATTTCAGGTGATGAACAGGAAATGCTCATCTCTCTCGCAATGGTCATAGCCCATAAACAAATGCCCTTCTCCTTGTTTATCAAGAGAAATGGAGAGACCTAAGAGATAAGTGCATAGTTCCCTGAAAGTAATGAAACAATGGCAAGGTGGTGAAGGCAAGTGGACATATTCATGGGTTTGGGCATTGAGTACAGGGGTTGAGACGTCTTGTTACAGCTGCACAGTTAATGAGACTGTGCATGGAGTACAGAAGAGAAATCTTGCATAATAAAACTGTTATAAAAATACAACTGTCCGTTGGTGAAAAGGGGGTTAGGGTATCATGAGTTTCAGATTCGCCACGACAAAATTATTTTTCCCTGAAGGATTTTGAAAAATAAAAGGTCTTTCTCAATAACCTTTTTAATCCTCCAAGCTAACATTGTTTAAATAGATATATAATTGATAGATATATAATTTATTGCCACACAACCAGGGTCGGTGGAATTTGGGTTGTCAGCAGCAGTACAATAATAAAGAACACACAACCACAATAAAACTGTAACACAGACATCCACCACAGCATTCATCACTGTGGTGGAAGGCACAAAATTTGGCCAGCCCTCCTCCATTTACCCCCCGTGGACAGGACCAGAGTCCAGAGTCAGTCCAGGATCAGCTCTTCCTCACTGGAGACCGCGACTTTAAGATGGTGTAGGCCGATCGGTCGAGATTTAAAGACTCCGCCGCAGCCAGAAGCACCGTAGACTGCAGGGCCGGCGGTCGAAGCTCCCCTCCAGGGGTAATGGTGAGTCCATGCCGGACCCGTGGTAGAAGTTGGCCGCGGGCCGGCAGTGATGGCTTCTTCTTCCCCCGGGTCCCCCACGAGGGATCCCAGGCTGTAGACGCCGCGCCAGCTGGAACTTTGCAGACCGCGGCTTCAGGCTGCCGGCAGCCCCGGGCCAGCGAAACGGAGCGCTCCCCTCCAGCGAGCCCCAGCGACGGCTCACCCGCTCCACAACGAGAGTCCTCGCTGCGCCCGCGCTGAAGCCCCGGGCGTGTTTCCGGAAAAGGCCGCGCCGATCCTTGATGTTAGGCCACGGGGGAGGCGACCTGGAAAAACTCGCCTCTCCATGGAGGAGGCGACCGAGGCGGTTTCCCCCTTACCCCCCCACACCCACCCCCCACACAAAACACACGAAGGAACATTAAATACATACTTTAAAACATACTAAAAAATGTTTTAAAAAGGTTGAAAAAACTGACGCGCTGCTGACATGGCTGCTGCCAGAGCAGCGTCCCCCTAAATTTGTACTACACAAAAAAGTGTCAATATAAGGGATTGATTGTCAATTGCAGTGAACCTACTATACCTAGCATTGCATCTAGCAGTCTGTGTTCTTAAGAGGCCATGGTGTCTGATTGCAGCGAAGTTGCATGGAAAGAGTTCTTTTTTTTCCTGTCAGCTTTTGTTTGGCTTAATTTCCAAGGTAACCTGATTTGATTTCTCTAGATAGACACAAAATGCTGGAGTAACAGGCAGCATCTCTAGAGAGAAGGGATGGGTGACGTTTCGGGTCGAGACCCTTCTTCAGACTGATGTCAGGGAAGTGGGAGGTACATAGATAAGAAAGTGTATAGAAAAGGAAATATAAGGTGTGAAAACAGGGCAAAGGGAATGGAGATCAAGGACATGCAGAATGTTGTTGGGATAGCGCTGGGGTGTAAGCTGCCCAAGCAAAATATGAGGTGGTTTATAATAACGAAATAATGGTTTATAACCATTTTGCCCTGTGTAATTCAAATAGTGTCCCTTAATTCATCATTCTTGTTATATCCAATTAATATATCCACATTATATCCAATGTGTTATAGCAGAACTATCTGTAAGGTGTGAAGATCTGGTTGCCTTACTTTAGGAAGGATGCGATTAATCTAGAGAGGGTGTAAAGGAGATTCACAAGGATGTTGCCGGGATGACTAGAGGGCTTGAACTATAAGGAGAGGTTGGAGAAGCTGGGTCTCCCACATTCCAAAGATGTGCAGGTTGGTTGGTGAATTGGCTGATGTAAATTGGTGCTGGTGTGGAGGTGAGCGATAGAATCAGTGGGATGGTGAGGAGAATGGGTTAAAGGGAAGTGGGGGAATGATATTACTCTGTGAGTTGGTGTTGATTTGATGGGATTAATGGCTGCCACCTATGACATGAAGAAATAAAATTAATAGGAAGATGAGAATAATTTATAGATTTCTGTTGGTCACTTGGTTACTTCATTCATTTAAAAAGCAACAAAGGACATCTGATAACAGTTGACATCCCCTTCAGAATGTTCTATTTTAAAGTCATTAGGTCGTACAGCAGGGAAACCAAGCATTCAGCCCACTATGTCCACATCCAGTGGGCATCCCTCTATTAATGCCATATCGCAGCACTTGTCCCATATCCTTCTGGGTCTAGACAATGCTAGTACTGTCAACAACTCTGCTTCTGCCATTCTCTCAGGCAGTGTAATCCAGGTACTTATCAATCATCAGGTCAAAAAAAGGATCCCCTCTGGTCCTCTCAATGTCTCCTGTCCTAAATGTACAGCCTGCAGTTTTATCTCCCTCTGATATGGGGAGTAATTTAATGCAATCGACCCTATCTGCACCCTCATCATTTCTTGTACATCAATTGCGTCCCTGTTTTAACCTCCTTTACTCTTGTAAACAAATATCTAATCTCTACAATCTTTCCTCTTAACTGAAACTTCCGTCCTGGGCAACATCCTGGTGAATCTCCTCTGAATCCTTTCCAAAGCAATCACATCCATCCTTTGGTGTGGTGACTGGACTGCATTCACAATTCCAGCTGAGGGCCGACTAATGTCTTGTAGCAAAACACAAAATGATGGAGGAATTCAGCGGGTCAGGCAGCCTCTGTGGAGGGAATGGACAAGTGACTTTTCAGGGCCGGCCGCGTAATCTTTCTGCTCTTGTATTCATTGTCCTGACTATTTTCACCCAGAGAGTTGTGAATCTGTGGAATTATCTGCCACAGAAGGCAGTGGAAGCCAATTCACTGGATATATTCAAGAGAGAGTTGGATATAACTCTTAGTGCTAATGGAATCAAGGGATATGGGGAGAAAGCATGAACGGGGTACTGATTCTGGATGATCAGTCATGATCATATTGAATGGTGGTACTGGCTCAAAGGGCCGAATGGCCTACTTCTGCATCTATTTTCTATGTTTCTATGTAATGGAGGCCAGTATCCCATGTCCGTTCCTAACTATATTATCTACCTTTGACCCGTACACCGTGGGAAGGATCTTTAGACGTACGCCAGGTTTTGTGGCCAGTGAAATTATCTTGCAGCGTAGTCACTGTTGATGCGTGAAATGTTGGAAACATTCAGTTAGTCAAGCAGCATCTGTAGAGAAGAGAAGCAGAGTTAACGTTTTGTGTTGCATCCCCTCCTTCATCTCCTCCCTATTTCAGCCTTATGAGTTCAGCCACTGTTAACTGCCATGCTCACAGTGGGATAAGATCTGTCACACCTACATAACGTGTCCTCTGAAAGACAGCGCCTACTGGGCATTTGTCCTGATTTTCTGATTTGGCTGTTATCGGGCAACTTCCAACAACTTGAGAGCAGTCCTGAACTACTATCTTTCTCTTTGGAGACTCTTGGACAATCTTTGATCGGACTTTACTGGATTTTATCTTGTACTAAATGTTATTCATGTTATTCCCATTATCATGTACCTGTACGCTGTGTGTAGTGACAGTCTTTACGACGTCTCAAGGTATTAGCCCTCGGTAGTCACTAATGTGCTGACTATGGGTCAGAGGTAATCTTACGCATTCCACGAGCTCTCCAAGAGACATTCAACGCTGTTGAAAGATGAGCATTCCAGAAACAGTCTCTTGAATAATAGTTTCTTTATTGTAGTACAGGTAGTACAAAACAGTAAAGTCATTCATAAAAACTTCTTCTTGTCTAAGTACATCGTCTTCCAGCATATGTATGTTTCAATCATACTCGTGATCATGCTCGTGTTCATGGTTGAAAACTATATCTTCCCATAGTCTTCGCCAAACTAAACTAAACCATCTGGGCATCTGCGCCAGAATCCTAGCCATTAACATGCCCCAGACTACGTATGAATCCCACCCACATAATTACAGGCAGATAAAATTAAAGGTTATACTGGTTATAATTATAACATACAGAGGTAAGCTGAATGGCTACTACATACCAGCCCCTTATTGTTCTCAGTATATAATGAGGCAATTACTAATAGACATTAAAAAAGGAACTATAGAAGCTTAACATATATGAAAAAACAAAAATAACATGCATTATATATCAGCATTCAGACTTCTTTTGCGAGTCTTCCATCTTCACCTTCGCCTTCTAGAAGTAAGCATAACTTGGTTATTGGTCTTCTTAAAACATTATTCTTGGTCTGAAGTCGTACTGTACGCACCAAACCCTTAACATCAGGCATGATCAGGCATCCAAACCCTTAACATCAGGCTGAATCTGAATCTGATCTCCAGTATCTTTCCCATCAACCAAGAACCTCGTGATGCAGTACAATCAACCACCAAAACAATATCACCTGGTACAAAATTTCTTCTAACCCTCGACCATCGTTGTCTTTCTTGGATTAGAGGCAAATATTCTTGTGTCCACCTTTTCCAAAAAAGATCTGCCAGATATTGTACTTGTCTCTATCTGCGGCTCATATACAAATCTGCTTTCACAAAGAGCCCAGGTGTTAGTATTGGATTGGTCTTCAACAGAAGAATATGATTTGGTGTAAGCGCTTCCAGGTCATTCTGATCATCAGAACTCTTAGCAATGGGTCGGTCATTTAAAACTGCTTAAACTTCACAAAATAAAGTTTGCAATCCTTCATCGTCCAGAACTAATTGTTTAAGAACAGAGCGTAGCACATTTCTGACCATGCGGATCAACCGTTCCCATACGGTTGATGAGAACCCGCTGGAGGATTAAAGTTCCATCTTATCCCTTGTTGAAGCATAGCATTTTGGATCTTATTCTGATTTAAACCTTTAAGTGCTTCTTTTAATTCTCTTTCCGCTCCAACAAAATTCGTACCATTGTCCGATCTTAATGATAGAATTGGACCTCTTCGACAAATAAATCTCCGTAATGTATGAATACAAGAGTCCGTATCGAGTGTAGATGCAACTTCATTTTTACAAGGCTTCGTTCTCTCTTACCCTTGAGGACCGAAATAATCTACTACTACATCTGTAAATTGAAGCTTATCAGGTAAAATCCTCTCCAGCGGTAAGTCTGCCATTTTCTGTTCTCCAACTCTTCCACGCTGCCGCCTACACACAGTACAGTTTTTTAATTATCTTTCTTGCAGCGGAGTTAGTTTTAATAATCCAATATTTCTTACGAAGTTGCGGCAGCATATGATTTCTTCAATCAATCAATCAATCAATCAATCAACCTTTATTGTCATCTTGCAAGCAACAAGTACAGTGCAAAATGAAAAGACGTTTCCCAGTGAATAGCGGAGCCTCGCACATGAAATTTAAAACACTTCTCACATAATAACACTAAAAAAAACAATCCAGTCCCTGATGGAACAGAATAAATAGTTAAAATCAGGTAAAAAAAAACACAATGTTAAAAACAGTAAACCAATCATAAAAAAATGTCCGGGGCCGCTGATTTGAGTGGCCAGTGCCAGTTATTAAAGTGTCCGTGCCAGCCGCAGAGTCAAGTCAAGTCAAGTGACTGTGAGTGCAGAGTGACTGTTTAGCAGCCTCACAGCCTGTGGTAGGAAGCTGTTTAGCAGCCTCGTAGTCCGGGCTTTGATGCTTCGATATCTCTTGCCTGATGGCAAGAGATCCAGGTGTGTGTGGAGGGGGTGCAGTTTGTCCTTGGCAATTCTCTGTGCTTTCTTCAGACAGCGGCTCTGGAACAGTTCTTGTACCGAGGGTAGGGAGACGCCAATAATCCTCTCTGCTCCCCTCACTACCCTCTGCAGAGCCTTCCTGTCCGAGCAGTTGCAGGTGCAGTACCACGTATTGATGCAGTACGTGAGTACAGACTCCACCGTGCCCCTGTAGAAAGTCCTGAGGATGTTGGTGGGGAGTGAGGCCTGTTTTAGTTTCCTCAGGAAGTGCAGTCGCTGATGGGCCCGTTTGACGGTCCCAGTGGTGTTCCTGGACCAGGTGAGGTTGTCCGTTATCTGCACACCGAGGAACTTTATGCTCTCCACTCTCTCCACTGCAGTGCCACTAATGTTGAGCGGTGTATGCTCTGGCTGCGCCCTCCTGAAGTCGACAACCATCTCCTTAGTTTTTTCGACATTCAATTCCAGGTTATTTTTGCCGCACCAGTCCACCAGTTGTTCTACTTCCTCCCTGTACCTTGTTTCGTCATCTCCACTGATGAGTCCCACCACTGTAGTGTCGTCCGCGAACTTTATGATTTTATTGTCCCTGAATCTGGCAGCACAGTCATGTGTGAGCAGTGTGAACAACAGCGGGCTGAGCACACAGCCTTGAGGGGAGCCGGTGCTCAGCGTGATCGAGCCTGAAGTGTTCTTGCCAACACGGACTGACTGCGGTCTCTCTGTGAGAAAGTCCAAGATCCAGTGACACAGGGTGGTGTTGAGGCCCAGCAGGGTTAGTTTCTCCACAAGTCTCTGTGGGATGATGGTATTAAACGCTGAGCTGAAGTCAATGTACAGGATTCTGGCGTATGTGTTCTTGTGTTCCAGATGCGCGATTACTGTGTGCAGCGTGGTGGAGATGGCATCCTCTGTAGAGCGGTTGGGGCGATAGGCAAACTGTAGGGGATCTAACGATGAGGGGAGGCTGGCAGTAATGTGGGGTTTCACCAGGCGTTCAAAACACTTCATTATTATTGGGGTCAAGGCGACAGGGCGGTAGTCATTTAGGCAGGCAACCACTGGTTTCTTCGCTATGGGGATTATCGTGGAAGTTTTGAGGCATGTGGGGACAATGGCCTGACTAAGGGAGATGTTGAAGATGTCTGTTAGCACATCTGCTAACTCCTCAGCACATTCCTTTAGCACACGTCCTGGGATGTTGTCGGGTCCGACTGCTTTCCACGGGTTGACCTTAGACAGGATTCTCCGTGTGTCCATTTTGTCTATGGTCAGGACTGGCTGGTCGGTTTGTAGGCAGGGGCTGGCTCTCCTCTTGGGTGTGGTGTTTGCTGCATCAAAACGAGCAAAGAAGTTGTTTAATTTATCTGGGAGAGAAGTGTCCGTGTCGGTTACCTGCTGCCTTGCCTTGTACCCCGTCAATGTTTCGATTCCCTTCCACATCCTCCTGGTGTCTCCTGTGTCGCAGAGGTGTCCCTGGATTTTCCCCGCGAAGGCACGTTTCGCTGCCCTGATTCCTTTTCCCAGTGCAGTCCTGGTGGATCGGAGAGCGGCTGTGTTACCGGCTCTGTAGGCTGCATCACGAGCCCTCAGCAGCGAGCGCACCTCTGCTGTCATCCATGGCTTTTCGTTACCACGTGCAGTGAAAGTTTTCATGATGGTGACATCCTCAGTGCACTTGGCAATGTAGCTGGTTACAGTCTCTGCGTACTCCTCGATGTTGATGAGGTCATCATAGGATGCTGCTGTCCTGAACACATCCCAGTCAGTGTGCAGGAAGCAATCCTGCAGTGCCGAGGCTGCTCCCTCTGGCCAGACCCTGGTGTGTTTTCTCTCCGCTCTGACTTGTTTTTGCAGAGGTCTGTAGGCTGGTGTTAAAAACACTGAAATGTGGTCCGAGTGGCCCAGGTGAGGGCGTGGGGCTGCCTTGTAAGCCTCTGGGGTGTTGGTGTAAACCAAGTCCAAGATGTTCTCTCCCCTGGTCTCAAAATCCACATATTGCTTGAATTTTGGGAGCACAGTCTTAAGGCTGGTGTGATTAAAATCACCGGCCACCACAATGAAGCTATCAGGATGTTTGGTCTGGAACTCACTGACGGCGTCATGCAGGGCTCCCAGTGCTTCGTTGGCCTTGGAATTTACATTTGCACTTGGTGCAACATATACAGCCACAACAAAAACAACGGAGAATTCCCTCGGCAGATAGAAAGGCCGACATTTCACGATGAGGAATTCTATCAGCGGAGAGCAGTGTTTCCCGGCTATTGTAGCGTTCACACACCAGTCCTTGTTTATGTACAAGCACAGGCCTCCACCTCGGCTCTTACCAGAGCTAGCTGCCTCTCTGTCCGCACGGAACGATGTCATTCCCTCCAGCTGTATTGCCGTGTCTGGTATATTGCCGTGGAGCCATGATTCAGTGAAGACAAACACACAGCAGTTTCGTATATCCTTGTATGTTGTCCTGAGAAGACGCAGTTCGTCGAGTTTGTTGTCCAGGGAGCGGACATTAGAGAGGAGAAGCGAGGGCACTGCAGGTCGGGTGGGGTTGGCTGTTAGCCTAGCGTGAATGCCTGCTCTTTTCCCCCGTCTCCGCCTCACGTAAGAGCCTGCTCTTTTACCCCGTTTCTGCCTCCTCTCACACCGCTTGCGTCTTCTCCTCCTCCTCTCTCTCCTCTCTCGCCTCCTCTCTCCGGTCGTAGTCACATCTGCGGCCGATATGCTCGGCCTCGCAGCCGGTAGTAGAAGTCCATAGCGGCGTATTTGGTCTAAATCGCACCAAAACGCGCCTTTACTACTCCCGCGGTTTGCCCCGATGTTTAGGAGCATGTTCCTGCAGTACATATATCTTGGATAGACAGGACAAGACACACAACACTCACTTTTAAAAGCTCCGACTATCTCCCGAGGGGCCGCTGCGACTGTGCGCGCCGCCATCTTGGATCATGACTCCATGACCGATCCGTTCATGAATATGTCGGAACAGTAATGTTGAAATATGAAAGTCCTTCGCGAGAATAATAGGATGCTGAGCCTCTTCAGGCATTGCTAATCTATTCTGGCGTCCTCCAACTCTCAGAAGTCCTTCCTCCAATACCGGATCAAGCTTATACAATTGACTGCCTCTTTTGACACCATGTACTCCAGCTTCCAACGTCGATATTTCCTCTTTGTATTTTTGTCTTTGACAGAAAGAGACAATTATGTTTTCTGCTCTGAGAAGATCCTCAAGATGGAAACCCCGTCCATAATACGATGCCTTAAAGGCTTGCATCTTCTTTTCAACCTTTTCCTTTAGTTTTTCAAGATCCGTTTCAAAGATACCTTCAGCATTCTCCTTTCTTTTTCGAGCCAACAGCAAAAGCTTTGTTCTTAGTTTAAGAAACCAAGCTACCACAGTCTTCAACTTTTTCCATGATGAAAAGTAGATAATTAAGTCATTAGTCGTGTGTAGATGAATCTTTAGCAGTAACGCTCACTGTGATGTTTTGTTCCATTTCCGGATCGTTAGCAGAGATTTCAAATCCCAGCTCCCAGCTTTGGCCATTCTCTGTCTGGTTTACAGAGAAACTCTGGTCCATTGATCCATCTCTTATTGCTTAAGAAGCGGTCTGCTGTTAGTCCTCTAGAAGCTTCATCCGCTGTATATTCCTCATGAAATTTTGTATTCTTGCCAAACTTGCATTTCAGATTCTGGATGCGTTGCTCTGCCATGCGACGACTATTTGGCAGACTAACACTTTCTTGCTTGAAAGGTAAGTCTAGACAATAGTGTCCGTCTATCATCTTTACTGAGTGGTTCATAATACCCCAAAACTTGGACACTTCTCTGGACATTTGGCTATTATGAACCACTCAGTAAAGACAAAATTTCATGAGGAATATACATTGGTTTTCGGTTCAATTTCAATAACCATTTTCCTACATTGCGCACGACGCCGTTAAGATATTCCATCCCTTCTTGAAACCACTGATTATGCCCTTCGCTTTCCTCCTGTCAGTGATAGACCCAGTAACAAGGTGTTTTGTGCAACCTCAAGGCGGAGGTTGACAAGTCGCTCATGATTAGATTTGACCTTTTCAGCATTCTCTTCAAGATGCATGAGTTTTTCCTGGTTCTCTATTAAATTGACATTCTGCTTCCAGAGCTTGTTTTTCTCCTTCTGGCATTTCTCCAAAAATGCAACTAGGTCCTTTTCAGTGGGCTTCTTTGTTCGTTGGCTACATTGTCTCTCTATCGGCTCTGACCTCACTTCCATCGAGGGGATCTATCGCAGTCGCTGCCTCAAAAAGGCTGGCAGTATCATCAAGGACCCACACCATCCTGGCCACACACTCATCTCCCTGCTACCTTCAAGTAGAAGGTACAGGAGCCTGAAGACTGCAACGTCCAGGTTCAGGAATAGCTACTTCCCCACAGCTATCAGGCTATTAAACCTGGCTCGGACAAAACTCTGGACATTAATAGCCCATTATCTGTTATTTGCACTTTATCCGTTTATTTATTCATGTGTGTATATATTTATATAATGGTAGGTACACAAAAATGCTGGAGAATGGTAGGTACACAAAAATGCTGGAGAAACTGCGGGTGCAGCAGCATCAATGGAGCAAAGAAATAGGCAATGTTTCGGGCCGAAACCCTTCTTCATTATATTTATATAATGGTATATGGACACACTGATTTGTTTTGTAGTCAATGCCTACTATGTCTGAAGAAGGGTTTCGGCCCGAAACGTTGCCTATTTCCTTCGCTCCATAGATGCTGCTGCACCCGCTGAGTTTCTCCAGCTTTTTTGTGTACCTACTATGTTCTGTTGTGCTGAAGCAAAGCAAGAATTTCATTGTCCTATCAGGGACACATGACAATAAAACTCTCTTGAATCTTGAATCTTTTGGCTCTTCCTCATACTCCTGTGGCTCTTCTCCACCTGGCTCACCTGTCAAAGATTCCATGGCTCCCTCTGGTGGTGCTCCCTCGCCTGGCTTACCTGCTTCTTCTTGCTCCATAAATTAAACAGGTCTTTGGTAGACTGCCAAATCTGCTAGCAAGACAAGCAGGAAGGTCTTCAATCTGCTTCCGTCTTCTAGCTGATTCTTAATGTAAACATCCAATTATTTTCGAAGGTCTTCTCAAAAACAGTAAAGTCACTCATAAAACATTCTTCTTGTATAAGCACATCGGCTTCCAGCAAATATATATGTTTCAATCATACTCGTGATCATGTCGTGATCAAGCTCGTGTTCATGGTCGAAAACTATATCTTCCCATAGTCTTCGTCAAACTAAACCATCTGGGCGTCTGCGCCAGAATCCTAGCCACGAACACCCCCCAGACTACGTATAAATCCCACCCACAAAATTACAGCCAGATAAAATGAAAGGTAACTGGTTATAATTATATCATACTGAATTAAGCTGAATGGTTACTGCACTGTGGATGGCGAAATTGTAATCATGTATTGTTTTTCTGCTGACTGGTTAACACACAACAAAAGCTTTTCACTGTACCTCAGTACACATGACAACAAACTAAACACCAACTCATTTTCAGCTCCTGATTCAGTTGTGAGGGTGTTCCACCCACCATCTCACGACAGGAGAGCATTAGCCAACTGATTGAATGCACACAGTCTTTTCCCCCAGGGTGGGGGAATGAAGAACTAGAGAGCATAGGTTTAATAAGGACCTGAGGGGCAACTTTTTCACACAGAGGGTGGTGGAACGAGCTGCCAGAGGAAAGGGTTGAGGCAGATACTAGAACAGCATTTAAAAGGCATTTAGACAGCTACATGGATAGGATAGCTACAGAAGGATATGGGCCTGGCATGGGTAAAAATGGGACTAGCTTGGATTGGGGATCTTGGTCGGCATGGAGGAGTTGGGCCAAAAAGCCTGTTTCCGTGCTACATGACTCAATTAAAATTCCCTTCAGTAATTCATGACAGATCTCCAAATCCAATGATCAAATTCATTTACAATTGTGATCAATGAATGCTGAGTTGTTTGCAATTTCTTCACAAGATGTATGTTTTGGTCTGGTAAGTAGGTGCTTAAGGAACGTTTAGGAGTGAAGTGCCTGCTGGGACTGACGGCCACAGCCACACAAGCGACGGCCCAGAACGTCGCTCATCACCTCGGGATCCGGGAGGTCGAAGGGATAGCCGTACGCTCTGCTGATGTGCCGACCAATCTCATCCTCAGTGTGTCCACGGACCGAGACCGAGACCAGGTACAGGCTGCTGTCTGTACAGCACAAAGGCGGAAAGAGAGAGTAATCGGGCTGGTTTTGAAGTGTGTAGGAAGGAACTGCAGATGCTAGTTTAAACCGAATATAGACACCAAAAGTTATAGTAACTCAACGGCATCTCTAGAGAAAATAAATAGGTGATGTTTTGGGTCGAGACCCTTCTTCAGACCAATAGGTGACATTTCGGGTTGAGACCCTTCTCAACACGAAACGTCACCTATTCCTTTCCTCCAGAGATGCTGTCTGACCCACTCAGTTACTCCAGCTTTTTGTGTCTATGTTTGGTTTTGGAGTGCAGCAGCTTCACTGAAAGCTGGTCCAAAAGATAGGGAAGACATAAAGCTGATTCCTTTTTCCACATAGGCCTCGTTAATTAGGAGCAAGTGCACGTTTCCTACTTTTTAATTCAGTTTAGATATACAGGCCAATCACTCTAGTTCTATGTTATCTCAATTTCCTATCCACTCCCTACACATCAGGGGCAACTTTACAGAGGCCAATTTGGGAAAAACCGGAGCACCCGGAGGAAACCCACACAACCATAGGCAGAATGTGCAAACTCCACACAGTTAACACCTACGGTCAGGATTGAGCCCAGGTCTCTGACATTGTGAGGCAGCAGCTCTATCAACTGTACCACTATGCACTGTAGTGGCAAAGCAAAGGGCAGATGTCTTTCTTTGTTTAGTAAGTTTTGAGTGACAACAAAATTGATGATAAATATAATGTACAGAGAGGTCAAGAGTGTTTAGTTGTTAAATGTACTGACAACGGAACAATGACATTCTACTTGCAGCAGCATAACGTAACCACATTACACATAGATAATATATAATAAACAATAAAGTAATAATTACAATACTGCATAAAAACAAAGTCCTTAATGCGACCAAAGACTGTCCATAGAAGTTCATAGTTGAGATTAGTGTTGTGTAGTGTTCAAGAGCCAGATAGTTGTCGGGAAGAAGCTGCTCCTGGAGGTCACTGGTTTTCAGACTCCTGTGCCATCTTCCTGTTTTTTTTTTTTTTTGTTTGTTTTTTTGGGGTTTTTTTTTATGATACTGCCTGTAAGGGAAATTCATTTCGTTGTCTCAAATTGAGACAATGACAATAAATTTGAATACAATACAATACAATACAGTCATGAGAAACAGGTGGTGTGGATCTCTGATGATATTGGCTGCCTTTTTTAAGGCAGTGCCTCCAATAAACTTAAATAGTCAAAGGGCTTCTGATTTAATGGGTTGAATCTCATGGCAACCATGATCTGGCTTAACGGAAAATTGGTCTTGAGTTTACCGCCGTTATGGTGACTTTCCTATTGATGTGCTGGTTTTAGCGAAACTCTTCAATCTTTCCCCCAGGCCCTCGTGGCTCTGATCCGAGGTGAACGGTTTGCCTCCTTGGATTCCATTATTGTCTACTGCACTCGGCGGGAGGAGACAACTCGCATTGCAGCTTTGCTTCGCACCTGTCTCCAGGGAGTGACGCTGAAAGAGTCAACACTGGAAGTGAACAAGGAGGGGGAGATGCCTGAAGAAATTATAGCAAGGAAGAAAAAAGCCATGGGTAAGTGCACCAAACCACTGGAGCAATAGATACCAAGGAAAGTAGTATAAACCTTGGAGTCCTTGCCAACCTGGTAATATGATCTCCAGCCTGAAGAAGGATCCTAACCTGAAAGATAATCTATACCTTTTCTCCAGAGATGCTGCCTGACCTGCTGAGTTGCACCAACACTTGTGTCTATCTTCGGAATAACCCAGCATCTGTAGTTCCTACACAGTGTAAACCTTGCATTGTTCAAAAATGCTGTTTGGATTCTCTTTCACTTCGAATCCAGTAGAGAAAATCTCCAGGCTGGGACTGAGAGGGGATGAAATTATTTTGAGCAGTCGTTGAACAAAGATGAAGCAGCCTCAGAACATAGGGTTAAAGCAATTAGGACAGAGATGAGAAATGTCTTTGATCAGAGGCTGGCATTCTCTCACACAGAAGGCAGGGGTAGCTTAGTTGATGAATATATTTAAGAAACTGGAGGTGCTGATACCTTGAGCAAAACACAAAGTGACGGAGGAATTCAGCGGGTCAAGCAGTCTCTGCAGAGGGAATAGACAGATGACATTTCAGGTTTGGATCAGTCTGAAGAAGGGTCTTGACCCGAAACATTGTCATCCCTAAGTTCTCTTGGCAACTCTCCTGAATTCCTCCAGCACTTCAAATTTAAGGAGTTTGATATATTTCTAGACTCAAGAGGCATAGACCCTAATGCAGCGGTCGGCAACCATGTTCTGCATTGGGGCCAGGACGCATGTCTGTGAGCAGATGGCGGGCCACATCTATACGTGTACACATGGATCCAGCCCCGGATGGCAGACATCAAATCACTTTTTGTTTTTTTAAATGTTTTTTTGGTGGGCGGCGTGACCAACGTCGCAGCGGCCTCTGCAGTCTGTCTGTCTTTTTTTTTTTTTTGTCTTGTTAAATGTATTTGTTTGTGTTTTTTAAATAGTTTTTTTAACTGTGTATATGCGGGGGACGGGGGGAGGGAAGGGGGAAAACTTTTAAATCTCTTCCCTGTATGGGGACCCAACCTTTTCCCTGTCGGGTCTCCGTTGTCGTTGGGGCCTAGCACTGTGGAGCGGCCTCCAACCGGAACGACCTGGGGGCTCAAGTCACGGAGCCGGTGGAGCTGTGGACTTACCATCGTGGAGCTGGCCGGCTTCGGAGCATGGAGAGCTGTGGTGGTGTTGATTCACGTTTCTCTCTCACATCGGTTGTTTCGACAATAATCGACCAGGCACCAGGGTTGCTTTAAACGTACGTTTTATTGAGCAGGAATCTCCACACAGGTTACAACCTGGCAAAGAGTCAAGCTGCCTGCCCTTAATTGCAAGGCTCTTTATATGTTAATGCCACCGTTTAGCACCTCCCACATTCCCCCCGATCAAAGGACCAACACGTTGGGAGAATACAGGAAACCAAGTATGTCCATATAAGGGGATGTTAGAGGAACCACGCATAATCTCAGACCAGTACATTCCTTAGTCTTTCTGGCTAGGGGGGGGTTGTGTATTCCTCAATCTTGTCAGACTGGGCCTGTGATCCTTTATTCATGACTACACAGTAACTGCAAGAGATTGTGTATTCGCTCCTAGGCTGCTGTTCCAGCAAGTCTGGTCAGCAGCCATCTTATGTCCTTTGTTTCAGTCTACCTGGCCAACCATTTTGTCTTTCAGAACAATCTTATAACATTGATTCAGAATTTCTATTCATCATTCCCCCCTTTTGCCATTCTTATGGCAACACTCATAGTCCATTTAAAAGTCCCATTCGCCGAATCTCGTAACCTTCTAGTTCCCTGGCCAAGGCTTCTTGGACCGTCTGACCTTTATCCCCCAATTCTCCTTCCTCACTCACTTCATCGTTTTCGCTGTCGTTGGGGAATGGTAACAGTCTCTCCTGCTCACGCTGTAAGATCATCATTCGTACAGAACTTTTAGCTTCCTCGGGGGTGGTCCCCAAACCCGATAAAGCCACCATTAATCGGGCTATGATACACTTTACAATAGCAATCCCCACAAATAAGCAAGTAACTACTATAGCAGCATAGATGGCAATGCTGATGATCCAGTTGTATACTCCCCCTAATCCCCAATTCCCCCATCCCTGGTTTTCATTTATTCCATCCAAAAAGGTGGTAATCTCTTTCTGGTGTTGTGTGATGTTGCTAGTCCGGTCTTGAACCCCCATCATACATTTCCCTTTTATGACGGTACAGGTCCCCCCTTCTCTAGCCAATAAGTAATCGAGCGCATATCTATTTTGTAGGGAAAACATCCTCATTTCGGCCATCTGGGTTTTTACTGCCTCCAAGGCTCCAGTTGTTGCATTGCCCAGAATTGTCAGGCCACAAACAAGGTAATTTCGGTTTTTGGCTGCTTCACCTCCACCCACTCCTCCCATGGTTAGCATGCTTAATAATCCCCATCCAATGGCATGTCCGTGGGTAGCTCCCCTAACCCCTGGATTTCTCCATTGCGCGCAAAACTCGGCTGACACTGTCCTTCGACGAACCCGAGCCATGGGTTTAGTCCATTGCTCGGGACAAGGTACTGTGGTTGGCACCAATGCTCCAACTGCCACGTTCTTGGGGAAAGGGGGTTTTAGGACATTGGTTCCTTTCCCATTAAAGAAAAAGTAATATCCTTCCTCCGTATATAATGATCCATTACAGCCCCTTCGGGTATTAATGACTTCTCCCCCTCCAGACCAGTCCCTCCACGCTTCACTGATCCCATTGCTATAACTAGGGATTGGCAGGTGATGGGATCCTACTGTCAGATGGGTCCCGTTGGCCCATCCACACAACAACTGAAATCCAGCATTTACGGGGATACAGTCCTTAGACACCTGACATTGGACTCCATTATAGGTAAGGTTACATGTGGAGCCATGAACGGGCCCTTGCAGAGCGCAAGTGAGGTTATTTTTAACATTTATGACTATACACCCGTGTCCTTGGTTACTAAAACAATTTTCATATTGCCTGTTGTCATTATTGGTGGTGAAGTTACATGGCCTAGCCGGTGCTCTTGACGCCGTCCTAGATCCATTGTAGCAAATGTCGTAGGAGTGGTTATTGTTCTTAGGGAGCGGTAAGCAGTTGGCCGGTGGAGCGAGAAGCCTATCATAGTTGATGCTGACGGGTTTAACAGGGACCGTTTTTTTTTTTTCTGGCACTTCACCAGTCGTTCAGTTCTGCCCCATGCAGGGGATGGGGTAAACAGGGAGGTAACTGATGTCATTTGTGGATAACAAACCACCTGCCCCTTCCCGAATAGCTCGTTGTGTGCCTGGATGAATAAATTGGAGTTTTCTCGTTCCCCTCTCTTTCCTCGTTTGTTCCGTCCGTATTCAGTCTTTGTCCATTTCCAGCCGAAACCGATTAACCCTGCAGTGGTCGCCACACATATTAATGCCACGAAGACCCTCATCTCAGCGATTTATTTCGTATCTGGGAAGACAAGGGAGGAAAAAAAAGAACGTGCAATCTCATGGCAAAATTAATTCGTGCCCTGCTTCCCGTGGACTGGATCCCCCTCCCTGACCTCGACCTCCCCCCTTTGCTTGGTGTCACCAACCACTTTGCAATGGTGCAGATGCACCCACGCCGATCGTCCTTCTACCTTTACCGCGGTGGGGGTGGTGAGGAGAACCTGGAAGGGGCCCAACCATCGAGGAGAAAGGGTGTCCTTACGAACCCAATTCTTAATCAACACATAAGAACCCGGGGTGATCCGTCCATTAACGGGAAATTCTATGTCGCCCACATAAGCGGCCTTGACCTCCCCATGAATCTCACGCAGGGCCCTTGTAAGGGCAAGGACATAAGAGACCATCTCCTCCGTCATGTGATGCAACGTCATTGTGGCCGGGATAATGTCTGTCCAAGGGGTGCGCAGAGGTCGGCCATAGATGATCTCTGCAGGAGACAACCTTGTCTTCCCTGCTGGAAGGACTCTGATCTGGAACAAAGCAACAGGCAACATTTTAACCCAGGTGGAGCCTGATTGGTCCACCAGCTTGGCAAGCTTGGTCTTCAGGGTCTGGTTCAAGCGTTCCACCATTCCTGCAGCCTGTGGGCGATAAGCACAATGTAGCCGCTGGGTTACGCCCAGCTGTCGGTACAATTCTTTATTGATAGCGGCAATGAAGTGAGGGCCGTTATCCGAACTGATGGTGTTTGGAACCCCGAAACGAGGAACAACCTGCCGTAATAAAATAGACACCACCGTAGAGGCAGTGCAATCAGTGGTTGGAAAGGCTTCAATCCACCTAGAAAACACATCAACAATAACAAGTACATGTTTATAACACTGACACTTAGGCAAATCAATAAAATCCATCTGCAAGGTTTCAAACGGAGCAGTAGGTAATGGAGTACGACCCGTCTGGCAGACAACTCCTTTACCAGGGTTGTGTGTAGCACAGGTGAGGCACCGTGCACTAGTTTGGGCTGCCAAAACCTTAAGTCGAGGATGCCACCATGCCTGTAAGAGAGCGTCTACTAGCAAGGTGGCCCCACAGTGAGTGGCTAGATGTAGGCAATCAACGACCCAGGTCGCTAACTGGTCTGTCATACAGGTCTGTCCGGCCGGCGTGAGCCACAATCCAGAGTCAGCCTTCCGACAGCCCAGCTGCTCCCATTCCATTATAACATTAGCAGAGGCGTCCCCCTGTAAGAGCAATACATCATTTATGGTTGGCATAGGTTTCTCAGATTCAGACGAGCCCATATAAAGGCTTTTCACCTGCCTCATCATACTACCCACCACTTTAAATCTACCGCGTGAAGCACACTTAGCCGCATCGTCAGCCAACCTGTTACCGATTTGGACTGGGGATTCTCCTGTCGTGTGGGCCGCACATTTGATTACGGCTACCGCAGAGGGCAGGAGGATAGCATTCAACAGGTCAGAGACCAGGATCTGATTGGCAATCTTATGGCCCGTCGAGGTGAGGAATCCCCTGTTTTTCCATAACTGTCCGAAATCGTGAACGACTCCAAATGCGTATCGGGAGTCGGTGTAAATATTGACGGAGTGCCCCTCTGCGAGGACACAGGCTCGGGTGAGGGCAAACAACTCGGCCTGCTGAGCTGAAAACGGAGGGTCAAAACTGCCACAATCCAGCAAGGTTCCATCTTGCTTAACTACCGCAAAGCCTGACAGACGGCGTCCCTGCTCGTTGATGGACGAACTTCCATCAGTATAGAGGATCAAATCTGGAGAGGCTAGAGGTTGATCGCTAAGGTCAGGGCGCGGACTTGTATCCGCGAGAATAGCCTCCAAGCAGTTATGGTCGCATGGAGCGAGGAGATCAGGAGGAGAGCAGAGAAACGCAGCAGGGTTGATAGTGGTGCAGTGCCGGAACTGTAGCTTGGGATTATTCAACAGGTAGATCTCATATTTATTTTGTCTGGCTGAGGTCAAATGCTGGGTCTGGAGTTGTCCCAGTAGGGCGGTCACAGAGTGGGAGGAATATACGGTAATGTCCTGCTGGAGAGTCAGGTTGGCGGCCGACTGAAGACTATTGTATACCGCTGTTAAAACCTGTGTACAATGGGGATACCCCAGTGCCACAGGGTCCAACTTGGATGAATAATACGCCACTGGTCGGTGCTTATCCCCATGCAGCTGGGTCAAAACCGCAGTGGCACATTCACCCAGGACGGTACAATAGAGCTGAAAAGGTCTATCATACAGGGGTCGCCCCAGCGCAGGAGCCTTCTGCAGGGCCTCTCTTAGATTATTGAACGCTGTCAAGGCTTCACCTGACAATACAAAGGTACTTTCCTCACTGGTGTAAGGGGTCAGGTGCTTTATGTCCAGGGCCACATTCGGAATCCACTGACGGCAGTAGTTGATCATTCCCAGCCACTGTCGCATTCCCCTGGCTGACGTGGGGGGGGCTGTTCTGTAAATGGGGTCTGTGCGGCTCTCGTCCAACCGACGGCCTTCTGCCGAGATTATGACTCCGAGGAATTTCACCTCCTTTTGTCCAACATGTACTTTGGAGGGGGACACAACGTATCCCAATGTCTTTACAAAGTTCAATAACAAAATTAGAGCTTCCCTATTCTGCTCCTCCGTTTCACTGGCCACTAAAAGGTCATCGACGTACTGGATCAATGCAGACCCCTCAGGTAACTGCAGGTTTTGTAATTGCTGCTGCAGACAACGAGAAAATAGGGTCGGTGAGTTTACAAAGCCCTGTGGCAATCTGGTCCATGTGTACTGTTGTCCATTATAGGTGAATGCAAACAGGTACTGACAGTCCGGATGTAAAGGAATCGAGAAAAAGGCATGTTGGAGATCCACCGATCCAAAGACTGTTGCTTTAGCCGGGATGGTAGCAAGAATATGTGCTGGGTTAGGAACAAGAGCATGTAATGGTTGTACTATGGCATTGATGGCCCGCAGGTCCTGGACTAGACGATACTGATTCGGTTTTCCTGGTTTTGGGACTGCGAGAATTGGTGTGTTGCAGCAGGACTGGCAGGTGATCAAGATACCTTGCTTCAATAGTCCTTTGAGTAACACGTCGATACAGGGTACGGCCTGGACTTTCAAGGGATATTGTTGTATAGATGGCATGGCTACACCGGGCTTGACCTTCACTAGGACTGGTTCAACATTTGTAAGTCCTACTTGAGTCTGATCATCCGCCCATACTTCCGGATCAGTAAATTCCACAATATCTCGGCCCTTATGGTGTCTCAAGGTACCCTCCTGAGTAGGTCGGGTGGGTGAATAGGTAATGGACAGATCGGAGGTAACTTGCTGGGGGCCTTGGGTATTTTCATCTGATCCCTTCAAGGCCTGAAAAACCATTGGTCCGAGGTCTTTGGCGGTATATGGAAAGTATACTTTTAGCGTAAGATGAGGTGCGATGCCAGGACTTTGCCTCCAGTTGGACATAGATATCGACACGGCCAACGCTTCTCCTTCCCGACCGGTTACGGTAGCCAACTCGGTGATGGTCCACTGACTGCCCTCATGGGGCCCAAAGAATTGCTCCAGTTCCGAGTTGGATCCACTCGCATCATATGCAAGTGTGACATGGTGTTCTTGGTCCTCCAAGTCCAGGCTCCACCACTGGGGTGTTCGATGCTGATAGCACTGTCGATGTTGAGCGTGTTCAACCTCTATGGAATGCGGCTGACATACAAGCAGAAGCTGTAGTCGACAAAGTAGGTCTCGTCCCAAAACATTAATGTCCAGATTGTTAGTCACCACAAATTGGTGCATAATGCGGATTCCTTCATATTGGACAGGCACTGGTACAGTTAGGGGATAAGGGTGTGGAATCCCATCAAAGCCTTGTAACATTTCATGCTGTCCAGTAGTCTGGAGGGCTAAGGAACATTGTACTGATGAAACAGTTGCTCCGGTATCAACAAGGAAGGAGTGTGATTCATTATTAACTGTCATCTTCAGGTGTGGCTCCGGGATACTGTCATTCCTCCTTGTGGGGGATATCGACAGCATCTTTGGTGGTCAATTTTCAAAGGGGTTTTGGTGTATTCCTTGGAAGGAGGGAGAGGGACCTGGGTACCCTCCTCGGGGTCCTTGTTGGCCTTGCTGTCCAGGCTGTCCGTATTGTCCCTGGTTTGGGTGTCCTCTCTCACTTCCTCGTCTTTCTCCTTGCTGATTATCGCTTGGACAATCTCGGCGTACGTGACCTTTGCCTCCACATTCATAACAAATCAGGGGTTTTCTTGGTCCCCATCCTATTCCTCCAGATGGCCGCTGGTTGTTCCCTCCGCGGGGTGCATATGGTGGCCCGTACGGGGAGGCATTAGGTCCGTTCGGATGTCCCCAAAGGAAAGGGTACGTATTGTGCTGGCTATCCATCCATACCGGAACGCAGGACTGGTGCTCCTTCTGGTATCCTCGAGTCTCCGCGTGCGGAGGTCCTTTGGGTTTTGGCGGCTGCTCTCGGGTGATAACATATTCCGTCTTTACCTTTGCTGGTGGATCCCCAGCTTCTCCTCTCTTCCATAATGCACATACGGCGCGGCACATATCAGGGGTGGTCATGCCGGTCCAATTTAGATTATTAGTCTTAACGCTGGTACCGACGCCGTCGGGCAAGCAGAGCATTAGTGTAGCACAGAACTGGGGAGATTGCTGACCGGTGTTAAAGTTCTGGTCCCCAGCATGCGAGCCATACACATCCTTAAATCTTTCCAAGAAGTCCTCGGGGTCCTCATTTCGCTTGGGTTTCTGATCCAGTACCTTGGGCAAGTCAATAGGTTTTCTCAGGGTCGCTTCGAGGGCCGCCAGGAGTAGGGTCTTCCGCTGTTCATCTCCGGCAACTCCCGGGTGCACGGCTTCCATAGCAGCGTGGTTATTGTACCCCAGCTGGGTGAGGAACTTGCCCCACTGCGTTCGATTCAGGGATTGTCTGACCAGACTCCAGGCGTCTAAAGAGACGGCTTGGTAGGCGTCCAACATGTTGCCGATGAACTCGACAAATCGTCCTGGGCACTTGACTTTGTCTGGTGCCCCATTCAGGATTATCAACATATCGTTTGGTTTCCACGGAGCATACACCTGGATGGTCGCAGGGGGCCCTCCTGCTACAACGGCCACTCCGGCAGCTGCGGGATTCGGGACTGTTCTCATTGGCATTTGTCTTGCGCGTGGGTAGTGCTTCTTCTTCCTAGCCCTTCTAGCCTCTTCCTCCCTTCTCTTGTCTCTGTCTTCAGATGCCGTGTCCCCATTCCCTCTCCCATTCGTTATTATCGTCGGAGGTTGAAAAGGTGGAGCTGGAGGGGGATTGTGTTCGCCGCTGTGCCATATTCTTTTTGTTTTTGTTCCGGGGGTTCAGTTTAGTTCTGCCTCCCACGGAGTCAGTGGATTGTGGGGCACCAGGTGAGTATGGAGGGGGTCGGCCTGCGGGGGGGGCACTAGGGACACTAGGGACAACTGTCGTCCTGGTGGTCTCCCCTGAATGGGACCGTCTTCTGGGGTTCAGCGAGGGTACGGGAGATTTGGAAACTGGTATCTGGGAAGAGCGAGTTTTAATCTTGGATCGGGTAGCAGGATTTGGAGCAGCGGACACAGGACTGTCAACGGGGGCAGGCTGGTTCAACGGGGGTGCTCCACGGACTCCCCAAGGATAATCCTCTACCTCCTCCTCGTCATCACCTCCCAAATCTATGCCAGCCACCGACTTACGTAAGTCTTTATCTACCTTGGCCATATTTTCTCTCTCTCTCTCCTGACGATCCTTACTTTCTTTAGCATGCCTGCATTCCTGTTTTAATACTGTCACTGACTTCTCCTGACCCCCCTCGGTCAGGGGTATTCCTAGTTTCAAGGCATTACTCTGCCAACTGGCCGTTAAAGACCGTGCCTTTTCTTTGTTATAATGATCGATCCACAACTGAATGGCCTTTTTATATATTTTTTTTTTATCCGTTCTCCATATTACACTTTGGGCTCTGGATAACACACTCATGTCCTTGGAACCCCCTTCAGGCCATTCATCCTTCCCCAGTTTATGAATGAGTCCTCCCGACATACGCCTAAAGGTCTCCTCCATTTCTGGATGCAAGAAACATAGCTGATGTAATGGCCGGTCTGGGTGACAACTGGTGTCCATACCATTACCCATTTTTAAACTTATTACTATTACACACAATATTTCAGGGTTAACCGCGAGTCCTTGGTTCCACCGTATCTCACTCGGTCACTTCAATTCCTGACCTTCGCGTGGAGGATTTCCTCTCTTAACAACCAGTCTGAGGCGGACTTTCTGTGAGATACGGAGGTACCTTGGTCTCGGTTAACACTCAATACTTGCTAACTCTTTCAGGGTTAACCTAGAGCCCTTGGTTCCTCCGTATCTCACTCGGCCACTTTAAAGTGGACTTTCTGTGAGATATGGGGGTACCTTGGTCTCAGTTAACGTCTCAATACTAGTTAACTTTATTACACAAATATCACAACAAAATTTCAGGGTTAACCGTGAGTCCTTGGTTCCGTCGTATCTCACTCGGCCACTTTAAAGTGGACTTTCTGTGAGATATGGGGGTACTTTGGTCTCGGCTAACACTCAATACTTGCTAACTCTTTCAGGGTTAACCTAGAGCCCTTGGTTCCGTCGTATCTCACTCGGCCACTTTAATTCCTGACCTTCGCGTGGAGGATTTCCTCTCTTAACAACCAGTCTAAGGCGGACTTTCTGTGAGATACGGAGGTACTTTGGTCTCGGTTAAACACTCAACACACTGTTTACTCTTTCAACTAGTTAACTTCCTATACACAGTGCACTCCTCTTATATACCGTCTACGGTCCCCCTCTACGGGGTGTTTTATCCGCTCGATCAGACTAGGATAATCCTCGAGACGGCCCTATCCCCGTGCCCACAACCGGAATGTTCGGATGTCGTCCCACCAACTGACGCAAGTCAGCGAATTACCCTGCTACGCCGGGATACGAGGAAGGACCAAGAGGAGATTTAACTAAATCTACTCACTTGGCTGCGCACCCTTCACATCGATCCCGTCGCCCAGTGGATTCACTCGCCGGCTCGATCAGTCGCTGGTTGACATCCCACTTCTGACACCAAAATGTTGATTCACGTTTCTCTCTCACATCGGTTGTTTCGACAATAATCGACCAGGCACCAGGGTTGCTTTAAACGTACGTTTTATTGAGCAGGAATCTCCACACAGGTTACAACCTGGCAAAGAGTCAAGCTGCCTGCCCTTAATTGCAAGGCTCTTTATATGTTAATGCCACCGTTTAGCACCTCCCACATTCCCCCCGATCAAAGGACCAACACGTTGGGAGAATACAGGAAACCAAGTATGTCCATATAAGGGGATGTTAGAGGAACCACGCATAATCTCAGACCAGTACATTCCTTAGTCTTTCTGGCTAGGGGGGGGTTGTGTATTCCTCAATCTTGTCAGACTGGGCCTGTGATCCTTTATTCATGACTACACAGTAACTGCAAGAGATTGTGTATTCGCTCCTAGGCTGCTGTTCCAGCAAGTCTGGTCAGCAGCCATCTTATGTCCTTTGTTTCAGTCTACCTGGCCAACCATTTTGTCTTTCAGAACAATCTTATAACATTGATTCAGAATTTCTATTCATCAGTTACATCGCCCGGCGCGGCTTAAACAGCCGCAGCTAGCGCCCGCCGGGGGATCCAACATCAAGACCTGGAGCAGGGCCTTACATCGCCCGGCGCGGCTTAAACAGCCGCAGGACTTGCTAGCGCCCGCCGGGGGCTCCAACATCAAGACCCGGAGCAGGGCCTTACATCGCCCGGCGCGGCTTTAAATGGCCACGGGACTTGCTAGTGCCCGCCGAGGGCTTTGACTTTGACTTTGACTTTGACAACGGGAGAAGAATGGAGAGCAGGGAAGAGACAAGACTTTGCCTTCCATCACAGTGAGGAGGAGATTCACTGTGATGGATGTTTGTGTAAATTGTGTTGGTGTGTGTCTTGGTCCTTTTTCTTGTTTGCATGACTGCAGAAACCAAATTTCGTTTGAACTTCATGTGAGGTTCAAATGACAAATAAACGGTATTGGATTGTACATAGATCCCGCCCCTTCGAGGAAACCACCCAGAGCACTGGCCCCTAGTTACGGGCACTCACGAACATGGCGCACCTACGGACCATTGCCTTGGCTCTGTCCTGAAGGCGGTGGCTCAAATTCCCACACTCACTCTTCCCCGCCCTATTGACTACCCCGACCCCCAACAGTGAAGCCCAGACACAGAAGGTGCGCGGCAGTGCATGAGGCTTTGCGCAGGATTCGGTACGGCCAGAGCTCGGCGCGTCGCTGCGTTCGGCGGCTCCACCATTGCGGCAGCAAGTGCAGGCCTCTTTGCGTCACCACACATGGGCTCCGCGGCCTCGGGCCCGGGACGTACTGGAGATGATGGAAGTCTGTTAATTACAGAAAAAACCCCCCACCTGGGGACCGGATTATTTTGGGTTACGGGTCGCATTGGGCCCGGGGGCCGTAGGTTGCCGACCCCTGCCCTAATTGGAGAGAGCTGGAGTTCAGTAACGAGATACAGAATCTTAAGGAATGGCTGAGCAGTCAAAAGGCTCCGATTTTGTGGTTTCTGTGTTTTGTTATTAATGTCATTGGAAACATATATTGACACACATTATTTTTGTTTCAGTGAAGGTTTTGCATCGAGAGTTTTCCTTATTTTAATCTTCTGTTTTTCAATAACCTCCAAGCTAGGAAGAAGGTGAGGAAACCTTTAAAGTGGATCGCTGACTGCTACCACGCAGGGATGTCTGCAAGTGAACGAAGGAGAATCCAGAACAACTTCATGAGCGGGCAGCTGCGAGTGGTGGTGGCCACCGTTGCCTTCGGCATGGGGTTGGACAAGGCTGACGTCCGGGGGATCATTCACTACAACATGCCGAAGGGCTTCGAGAGTTACGTGCAGGAGATTGGCCGCGCGGGAAGAGACGGGAAGCCAGCCCATTGCCACCTCTTCCTCGACCCAGAGGTGAGGAGCTGATTGAGGTTGCTGAAACTCTGCTCTCTCCCCGTGTGCAGCAGGCTCCTTCGGGCGTCAGTGAATCGATGGATTCGTGTTTGGATTTACTGGAGACAAACCAGGGACTAGGAGATAAGTAAAAGTAAACTGCGTTTAATCGTAAAAGAACAAAGACAAGGGTGTTCAGATTCTATAATATTGTCCAAAAGCAAAAAGGTAAAGGGGATATTTAATAGAACTACTCAATATCATGGAGAGTTTGACGATCACACAAGGTGAAAGTGTTTCCATCGTCAAGTCAAGTCAAGAGAGTTTATTGTCATGTGTCCCAGATAGGACAATGAAATTCTTGCTTGCTGCAGCACAACAGAATATTGTAAGCAACAATACAGAATCAGAGGGCATGGATTTATGTAGATTGGAAGAAATTTAATGAAAGAATGAGATGGAGAGGGGGAGGGAGATTTTTATACACCAAGAAAAATACCAGATTCCCACTTAGCTTAATTCCTATTTAGAAGCCTATTTCCTTCGCTCCATAGATGCTGCTGCACCCGCTGAGTTTCTCCAGCTTTTTTGTGTACCTCCCACTTAGCTTAGTTTAGTTTGGAGATACAGCATGGAAACAGACTCTTCAGTCCATCAAGTCTGCACCAACCAACAATCCTGCACTAGTGCTATCCTGCACAACTTACAAAAGCCAATTAATCTACAAACCTGCACGTCTTAATTGAAAAAGGTTGTGGCTGCATCTTACTGCACACTGGTGCATTTTTACCAGTGAAGTGTTAACAACTGAGCCATGCTGTTCAATATCTTTTGCACAGGGTGGGGATATGAACGAACTGCGAAGGCACATCTATGCTGACACCGTGGATTATTACACCATCAAAAAACTGATGCAGAAAGTATTCCCTCCCTGCAAGTGCCGTGAAATCTATCAGAAGCAGCAGGACATCATCAGTGTAAGTTAACAATCTGCTTGCAGCAATTGGTCGATAGTTCTGCTCCTATGTCTTGGGTAAGATTAATACAGTGCAGAAACTGGACAAATTATGCAACGCATTGTGCGTATTTCTGCACCTCAAGGACTGCAGTGGTTCACCACCACCTTCTCAAGGGCAATTAAATGCTGGTTCAGCTGTGAAGCCCACAGTCCTTGAATGAGTCATTTTTGAAAAAAGTAATTAGGACTGTTTTTACATGTAAGGCCAATACTTTTGCCCATCCTGAATATTTGAACTGTACTGTCTGCTGATTCAATGGCGGTCCAATGTTTGCATTTGCTAAAAGTTGTGAGTTCAAGCCCTTCTCTAAAGACTTGAGTATGGTTATAATTGTACAGCACTGGAACAGGCCCTTCAGCTCACTATATCACTGCTGACCATCGTACGTATCTCTACTAATTCTATATATCAGCACCTGCTCCACATCCTATTATGTGTAGGAAGGAACTGTAGATGCTGTGGAATGAGCTTCCAGTGAAGGTGGTGGAGGCAGGTTCGTTTTTATCATTTAAAAATAAATTGGATAGTTATATGGATGGGAAGGGAATGGAGGGTTATGGTCTGAGCGCAGGTATATGGGACTAGGGGAGATTATGTGTTCGGCACGGACTAGAAGGGTCGAGATGGCCTGTTTCCGTGCTGTAATTGTTCTATGGTTATATGGTTATATGCTGCTTTACACCGAAGATAGACACAAAATGCTGGAGTAACTCAGAGAGAGAATTTCTTCAAAGTAAGCCAATTATGTTTTCGTGATTTGGGGTGCTTGCCCGGATGTTTCTTAAAGGTTATAAGAATATCTGCCTCCACCCACCCCTCAGGTGGTGTGTTCCAGGTTGAAGTCAGCCTCTAGAGCCCTTCCCAAAATTATAACATTTTGTGAGCTTTTGCTTTAGGTAGCCAGTTTTTGCTGTGTTGGAAATTAAGACTATAGAACCATTACGTCATAGCGTCATATAGCACAAGAGCCTTTGGCCCGACTCATCTATGCCAGCCAAAGTGCCTTTCTGAACTAATTGCATTTGCCTACCTTGGGCCCATATCCATCTAAACCTTTCCTATCCATGTATCTGTCCATAGTGTTTAAGAAGGAACTGCAGATGCTGGAAAATCGAAGGTAGACAAAAATGCTGGAGATAGCGGGTGCAGCAGCATCTATGGAGCAAAGGAAATAGGCAACGTTTTGGGCCGAAGCCCTTCTTGGGTTTCGGCCTGAAACGTTGCCTATTTGCTTCGTTCCTGCTGAGTTGCTCCAGCATTTTTGTCTACCATGTATCTGTCCAAATGTCTTTTAAGCATTGCAATTCTACCTACCTCCACCACTTCCTCTGTTAAGAAGTCACTCCTCAGGTTCTCTTTTAAATATTACCCTTCCCTCCCTGAACCTGTGCCCTCCTGATTTTGACTCCCACATCCTGCAAAAACGGATGCATCTTATTTCCTCCGACAGAGCGGGGAAATTGCAGATGATGAGATGATGGAAATCCCTGATCCATGTGAAGAGGGTCCTCCTGAGGAAGTTCAAAACCTCAAAGAATTAGGCAGGACTCCTCCGAGGATCTGCCACAGACACGAGCGAGCACTGCCAATGCAGAAAACTGTGGAAATGTTGGATATCCGGGAGGAAGGTAAGACTTTACTTTAGACTTTAGAGACACTGCACGGAAACAGGCCCTTCGGCCCACCAAGTCCATGTCGACCAGCGATCACCTCGTACACTTTTACCAAAGCAGATTAACCTACAAACCTGTACGTCTTTGACTGTGGGAGTGAACCAGAGCACCTGGAGAATACCCGCGCGGTTACAACGAGAACGTATAAACTCTGTACGAACAGCACCTGTAGTCAGGATCAAATCCGGGTCACTAGCGCTGTAAGGCAGCAACTCTAATGCTGCACCTCTGTACCGCCCCTTGCTGTGCAAGCAGCTGTACATTACTTTAGGGAATGACATCTGTTTTTTACACCTCCCTTGCTGTGAAAGATCTCATCACCAACAAAGAACTCTGATCATAATCAGAACAGCTCAGTTTGTTTCTCTGTCGAATACAAAACTGAGGAAATGTTATAAATGCAGAAAATTGACCCCGGGGAATGTTGGCACTAGGGTAATGCATGAAGAATGACGTGAGCCTGAGTTCACCTGGCAAAAGCATTGGATTAAAGCATATGACTGTACAGCACAGGTACTCGCACTTCAGCCCACAATGTCTGTGCCCAATATAATGCCAATTTAATCTCCTCTGCCTGCACGAGATCCATATCCCTCCATTCTCTGCATATTCATGTGCCAAGTCAAGTCAAGAGAGTTCATTGTCATGCGTCCCAGATAGGACAATGAAATTCTTGCTTGCTGCAGCACAACAGAATATTGTAGGCATAAATACAGAACAGAGCAGTGTGTCTATATACCATAGACCTTACATATACACATAAATAAACGGACAGACTGGTCTGTGAATGAGGAAGTCGAGGATCCAATTGCAGAGGGATGTGCAGAGACCCAGTTCTGAGAGTTTGGTAACCAGCTTGGAGGGGATGATTGTGTTAAATGCCGAGCTGTAATCAATGAATAACAGCATGACATATCAGTTTTTGTTGTCAAAGTGGTCCAGAGCGGAGTGGAGAGCCAGAGAGATTGCATCCACCGTTGACCTGTTGTGGCAATAAGCTAACTGCAGTGGGTCGATGTTCTTGTCGAGGTAGGGTTGATATGCGCCATAATCAACCTCTCAAAGCACTTCAATACCACAGACGTTAGTGCCACTGGTCGATAGTTGTTGAGGCACGTCACTTGCTCTTCTTGGGCACCGGTATTATTGATGCCCTTTTGAAGCAGGTGGGAACCTCAGACCTCACAAGTGAGAGGTTGAAAATGTCCATAAAAACGGTGCACCTGTAATATATATTACTTATTTTCCTGTAGCCACTATATTTAGCTTCATATTTTTTCATTTTAGAGACATTCTGAACAGATTTTTTGTTCATCATTCCACCCCAATTTTCTTGAGTTAAATTTTAAGTATATATATTCAATATAAAAGTAAACCGAACTGAAGGAAACCTATCTGAGTGCGATGTCCATTGTTGATTCGATATTTAGTTGTTGCGTCCTGGCGCTGAGTGATTTTTCCTGCTAGGGAGAGTGGTATTTGATGGTAGTCACATAAAGTTGGAGTAACTCAGTGCACCTGCTGCTTCTTTCAGCACTGTGGTGAAATGAAGTAAAGTCAAGTCAAATTGAGTTTATTGTCAAATGCACAAGCACAACAAAAGCACAAGGTACAATGAAAATCTTGTGAGCAATATCATCACTGACACATACTCAGACTACACACAAAAACAAATTTGACAGCAATTGCACACCAAAATTCTGAAAGAAGACTGCGAAAATAACAAGACATTAGTGCAAATCTCATTTAAAGAAAATGATCATTGATGGTAGTGCAGGAGGTGGTCCATAGTGTTCTGTGTCGACGTAGAATTAGTGTTGTACAAATTAGTTCAAGAACCTGATGGTTGTAGGAAAGCAACTGTTTCTGAACCTGGTGGTGTGGACTTCAGGATTCTGGACCTCCTGCCTGACAGTAGCAGTGTGAAAAGGGCATGACTTGTATGGTGGGGATCCTTGATGATAGATGCCACCTTCATGTGGCAGCACCTGGTGTAGATGCTTTTGATGGTGGGGAGGGCTGTACCCGTGATGGAGAAGGATGCATAGAAACATAGAAATTAGGTGCAGGAGTAGGCCATTCGGCCCTTCGAGTCTGCATCGCCATTCAATATGATCATGGCTGATCATCCAACTCAGTATCCCAGAATTGTACCTGCCTTCTCTCCATACCCCCTGATCCCCTTAGCCACAAGGGCCACATCTAACTCCCTCTTAAATATAGCCAATGAACTGGCCTCGACTACCCTCTGTGGCAGAGAGTTCCAGAGATTCACCACTCTCTGCGTGGTGGTCCAAAGTTCTTCTCATCTCGGTTTTTTAAAGGATTTCCCCTTTATCCTTAAGCTGTGACCCCTTGTCCTGGGACCTTCCCTAACATCGGGAACAATCTACCTGCATCTAGCCTGTCCAACCCCTTAAGAATTTTGTAAGTTTCTATAAGATCCCCTCTCAACTCTTCGATGCATCCACCACTCTCTGCAGCTTCTTGCATTGATATTGCTTTACCAGACCACAATACAACCAGTCGGGATACTTAACTCCTGTTCACTTTTGTAGGAATTGAGACTTTACTCTGCTACCTGGAGCTCCACCCCCAACACTGGCTGGAGTTGATCCACCCAACCTATTCAACCTGTCGCCTCACCTGTTACAACGGGCCTACACAGCTCCGGGCCACGGCAAGAAGGTAAACATTGTCATAAGGTCATATGAAATAGGAGTTGAATTTAGGACATTCAGCGCAGCAAATCTACTCTGCCATTCAATCATGACTGATCTATCTCTCCATCCTAACCTCCTTCTCCTGCCTTCTCACCATACTCTCTGACACCCATACTAATCAAGAATCTAGCTATCTCTGCCTTAAAAATATTCACTGATTTGGCCTCCACAGCCTTCTGTGGTAAATAATTCCACAGATTCACCACCCTCTGTCCAAAGAGTCCCTGTTCTAGTTGGATGTTGCACTCAGCAGGATGTGCAGGGTTTAAAAGTGGTCAAGAGAGTCTTTCACAAGAAAAGGCAAAGACATTGACATTTCACTCCCTACTCAAGCACACTGACCTTTTTGCCCATCTACACATCCAATTTGTCTGCATTATGTCCACATCCCTCTATACCTGATTTAAGTCTGGACTCCTCAGAAGGGTCTCGACCTGAAACGTCGCATATCCATGTTCTCCAGAGGTGCTGCCTGATCCTCCGAGTTACTCCAACACTATGTCTTCTGTAAACCAGCATCTGCAGTTCCTTGCATCTACAATTTGCTATTTAAGCGCCTCTCTAAAAAGCTCTTAAAGATAATAATAATAATAATGATAATAATAAATTTTATTTATGGGCGTCTTTCAAGAGTCTCAAGGACACCGTACAAAATTTAGCAAGTAGAGTAAAAACATGTAAGCGGAATGAAATAAATAGTAAAGACATCACCAGTACACAAATTAAAGACATAATTCAATCCAAAGACAAAAATCAAAAACACAATATGAAGAGAGAGCAGCGGCAGCTAAAGCGCGCCAGCGTACACTCTCCTTTCCGGCAGCCATCTTGGACACAAAATAAAATAATTATTTACACACAAAAAACCCATCCCCCCACAATGGTTACCACTGTGGGGGAAGGCACAATGTCCCAGTCCCCAACCCCAGTTCTCCCACAGTCAGGCCTATTGAGGCCTCCACAGTTGCCTCTACGGAGGCCCGATGTTCCTGGCCGTTCTCGCCGGGTGGTGTTGCTCCGGCGTCGGGAGAGTCCTCACAGCGGCTGGGACGGTTGGTACGGCCGATTCCCTGCCGGAGTCCGTGGCATTCCGAAGCCGACAGGGCCGCCCGCGTCGATTGGTGCTCCGAGGCTCCCGATGTTAAAGTCGGCGCCGCAGTCCTACAGCTCGACGGTGTTGATCACGGCGGTCTCAGCATACCGGAGCTCCAGCGCGATGACCCAGGCAAGGCATCGCCCGCTCCGCTCCACGATAGCGCTCCAGCGCTGTGCCGCCACCGAAGCTGAAGGTGCTGGGCGGTCCCCGCCAGGAAAACGCCGCTCCACTCCCGCTGGTAAACCGCAAGGACGGGTCGACAGTGCAGCCCGGGGAAAAAGGCAGTGGCCTAGAAAATAGTTTCCCCTTTCCCCTCCACATAAAAAAGTCAAATTCCCCAACAAACATAGGACAAAATTCACTAAAAACTAATTTAAAAAAAGTGAATTGAACGGACAGCTGCTGGTTAGCAGCCGTTCCCCAGGATGGCTCCTCAGATAGTGATAATATCTGATTCCCCTGGCAGCCCATTTCAGACATCAACTACTCTCCATATGTCTGTGTTTTTGATATCCCTACTATTTGAAACCCTTTACCATGGGGGAAAGATTTTGACCATTCATCCAATGCATGTCTCATAATCTTACATATTTCTATCAGGTCTCCCCTCAGACTCCCTCACACCCAGGCTTTCTAATATCTCTGCATAACTGAAGTCCTCCAATCCAGGCAACATTGAGTGTGTAGTAAAGAACTGCTGATGCTGATTTAAACTGATGATGGACACAAAAAGCTGTAGTAACTCAGCGGGACAGACAGCATCTCCGGAGAAAAGGAATAGTTGACGTTTCAGGTCCAGACCCTTCTTCAGTCTATCGCAATTTGCTCGTTTTATGTTCTTTTGTCCCTCAAGAACTCCATCTTTCATTTAATGACTGTTTAGTAACTGAAAGTGATGCTCACGTCTTTGTTTGCAGATGCCCTCCGGTGGCCGTGGCCCTTGCAAAAGAGCGCTTGTCCGGCATCGATCACACCCATTCCAGTTCAATAGAATTTGATGTGGTGGAGCTGGCAGATTCAATGGGA